>NC_089540.1:2483200-2485700 GCF_963924715.1 Thunnus thynnus
CTGTAAGCTTTTTCACTTTTCTCCACAAGCTCCTGCCGTGTTTAACGTAGGGATCCTCTCTGGTTTTCCTCCGTGTCTTTGCAGAACTGTGCGCGGGAGTCCCACTCTCTGGTATTTCTCCGACGGATCGGAACGCTCTCAGCGCAGCTGCCGCCTGGGCGTTGAAGGCGCGTCTGACGAGCGACATCCCTAAAAGGCCCATGCGTGGTACCTTGGACAGCTTACGGCCATACCACCCTGAACACGCCCGATCTCGTCTGATCTCGGAAGCTAAGCAGGGTCGGGCCTGGTTAGTACTTGGATGGGAGACCGCCTGGGAATACCAGGTGCTGTAAGCTTTTTCACTTTTCTCCACAAGCTCCTGCCGTGTTTAACGTAGGGATCCTCTCTGGTTTTCCTCCGTGTCTTTGCAGAACTGTGCGCGGGAGTCCCACTCTCTGGTATTTCTCCGACGGAGGAACGGATCGGAACGCTCTCAGCGCAGCTGCCGCCTGGGCGTTGAAGGCACGTCTGACGAGCGACATCCCTAAAAGGCCCATGCGTGGTACCTTGGACAGCTTACGGCCATACCACCCTGAACACGCCCGATCTCGTCTGATCTCGGAAGCTAAGCAGGGTCGGGCCTGGTTAGTACTTGGATGGGAGACCGCCTGGGAATACCAGGTGCTGTAAGCTTTTTCACTTTTCTCCACAAGCTCCTGCCGTGTTTAACGTAGGGATCCTCTCTGGTTTTCCTCCGTGTCTTTGCAGAACTGTGCGCGTGAGTCCCACTCTCTGGTATTTCTCCGACGGAGGAACGGATCGGAACGCTCTCAGCGCAGCTGCCGCCTGGGCGTTGAAGGCGCGTCTGACGAGCGACATCCCTAAAAGGCCCATGCGTGGTACCTTGGACAGCTTACGGCCATACCACCCTGAACACGCCCGATCTCGTCTGATCTCGGAAGCTAAGCAGGGTCGGGCCTGGTTAGTACTTGGATGGGAGACCGCCTGGGAATACCAGGTGCTGTAAGCTTTTTCACTTTTCTCCACAAGCTCCTGCCGTGTTTAACGTAGGGATCCTCTCTGGTTTTCCTCCGTGTCTTTGCAGAACTGTGCGCGGGAGTCCCACTCTCTGATATATTTCTCCGACGGAGGAACGGATCGGAACGCTCTCAGCGCAGCTGCCGCCTGGGCGTTGAAGGCGCGTCTGACGAGCGACATCCCTAAAAGGCCCATGCGTGGTACCTTGGACAGCTTACGGCCATACCACCCTGAACACGCCCGATCTCGTCTGATCTCGGAAGCTAAGCAGGGTCGGGCCTGGTTAGTACTTGGATGGGAGACCGCCTGGGAATACCAGGTGCTGTAAGCTTTTTCACTTTTCTCCACAAGCTCCTGCCGTGTTTAACGTAGGGATCCTCTCTGGTTTTCCTCCGTGTCTTTGCAGAACTGTGCGCGTGAGTCCCACTCTCTGGTATTTCTCCGACGGAGGAACGGATCGGAACGCTCTCAGCGCAGCTGCCGCCTGGGCGTTGAAGGCGCGTCTGACGAGCGACATCCCTAAAAGGCCCATGCGTGGTACCTTGGACAGCTTACAGCCATACCACCCTGAACACGCCCGATCTCGTCTGATCTCGGAAGCTAAGCAGGGTCGGGCCTGGTTAGTACTTGGATGGGAGACCGCCTGGGAATACCAGGTGCTGTAAGCTTTTTCACTTTTCTCCACAAGCTCCTGCCGTGTTTAACGTAGGGATCCTCTCTGGTTTTCCTCCGTGTCTTTGCAGAACTGTGCGCGGGAGTCCCACTCTCTGGTATTTCTCCGACGGATCGGAACGCTCTCAGCGCAGCTGCCGCCTGGGCGTTGAAGGCGCGTCTGACGAGCGACATCCCTAAAAGGCCCATGCGTGGTACCTTGGACAGCTTACGGCCATACCACCCTGAACACGCCCGATCTCGTCTGATCTCGGAAGCTAAGCAGGGTCGGGCCTGGTTAGTACTTGGATGGGAGACCGCCTGGGAATACCAGGTGCTGTAAGCTTTTTCACTTTTCTCCACAAGCTCCTGCCGTGTTTAACGTAGGGATCCTCTCTGGTTTTCCTCCGTGTCTTTGCAGAACTGTGCGCGGGAGTCCCACTCTCTGGTATTTCTCCGACGGAGGAACGGATCGGAACGCTCTCAGCGCAGCTGCCGCCTGGGCGTTGAAGGCGCGTCTGACGAGCGACATCCCTAAAAGGCCCATGCGTGGTACCTTGCACAGCTTACGGCCATACCACCCTGAACACGCCCGATCTCGTCTGATCTCGGAAGCTAAGCAGGGTCGGGCCTGGTTAGTACTTGGATGGGAGACCGCCTGGGAATACCAGGTGCTGTAAGCTTTTTCACTTTTCTCCACAAGCTCCTGCCGTGTTTAACGTAGGGATCCTCTCTGGTTTTCCTCCGTGTCTTTGCAGAACTGTGCGCGGGAGTCCCACTCTCTGGTATTTCTCCGACGGAGGAACGGATCGGAACGCTCTCAGCGCAG
>NC_089540.1:2490700-2501482 GCF_963924715.1 Thunnus thynnus
GGAGGAACGGATCGGAACGCTCTCAGCGCAGCTGCCGCCTGGGCGTTGAAGGCGCGTCTGACGAGCGACATCCCTAAAAGGCCCATGCGTGGTACCTTGGGCAGCTTACGGCCATACCACCCTGAACACGCCCGATCTCGTCTGATCTCGGAAGCTAAGCAGGGTCGGGCCTGGTTAGTACTTGGATGGGAGACCGCCTGGGAATACCAGGTGCTGTAAGCTTTTTCACTTTTCTCCACAAGCTCCTGCCGTGTTTAACGTAGGGATCCTCTCTGGTTTTCCTCCGTGTCTTTGCAGAACTGTGCGCGGGAGTCCCACTCTCTGGTATTTCTCCGACGGATCGGAACGCTCTCAGCGCAGCTGCCGCCTGGGCGTTGAAGGCGCGTCTGACGAGCGACATCCCTAAAAGGCCCATGCGTGGTACCTTGGACAGCTTACGGCCATACCACCCTGAACACGCCCGATCTCGTCTGATCTCGGAAGCTAAGAAGGGTCGGGCCTGGTTAGTACTTGGATGGGAGACCGCCTGGGAATACCAGGTGCTGTAAGCTTTTTCACTTTTCTCCACAAGCTCCTGCCGTGTTTAACGTAGGGATCCTCTCTGGTTTTCCTCCGTGTCTTTGCAGAACTGTGCGCGGGAGTCCCACTCTCTGGTATTTCTCCGACGGATCGGAACGCTCTCAGCGCAGCTGCCGCCTGGGCGTTGAAGGCGCGTCTGACGAGCGACATCCCTAAAAGGCCCATGCGTGGTACCTTGGACAGCTTACGGCCATACCACCCTGAACACGCCCGATCTCGTCTGATCTCGGAAGCTAAGCAGGGTCGGGCCTGGTTAGTACTTGGATGGGAGACCGCCTGGGAATACCAGGTGCTGTAAGCTTTTTCACTTTTCTCCACAAGCTCCTGCCGTGTTTAACGTAGGGATCCTCTCTGGTTTTCCTCCGTGTCTTTGCAGAACTGTGCGCGGGAGTCCCACTCTCTGGTATTTCTCCGACGGAGGAACGGATCGGAACGCTCTCAGCGCAGCTGCCGCCTGGGCGTTGAAGGCGCGTCTGACGAGCGACATCCCTAAAAGGCCCATGCGTGGTACCTTGGACAGCTTACGGCCATACCACCCTGAACACGCCCGATCTCGTCTGATCTCGGAAGCTAAGCAGGGTCGGGCCTGGTTAGTACTTGGATGGGAGACCGCCTGGGAATACCAGGTGCTGTAAGCTTTTTCACTTTTCTCCACAAGCTCCTGCCGTGTATAACGTAGGGATCCTCTCTGGTTTTCCTCCGTGTCTTTGCAGAACTGTGCGCGGGAGTCCCACTCTCTGGTATTTCTCCGACGGAGGAACGGATCGGAACGCTCTCAGCGCAGCTGCCGCCTGGGCGTTGAAGGCGCGTCTGACGAGCGACATCCCTAAAAGGCCCATGCGTGGTACCTTGGACAGCTTACGGCCATACCACCCTGAACACGCCCGATCTCGTCTGATCTCGGAAGCTAAGCAGGGTCGGGCCTGGTTAGTACTTGGATGGGAGACCGCCTGGGAATACCAGGTGCTGTAAGCTTTTTCACTTTTCTCCACAAGCTCCTGCCGTGTTTAACGTAGGGATCCTCTCTGGTTTTCCTCCGTGTCTTTGCAGAACTGTGCGCGGGAGTCCCACTCTCTGGTATTTCTCCGACGGATCGGAACGCTCTCAGCGCAGCTGCCGCCTGGGCGTTGAAGGCGCGTCTGACGAGCGACATCCCTAAAAGGCCCATGCGTGGTACCTTGGACAGCTTACGGCCATACCACCCTGAACACGCCCGATCTCGTCTGATCTCGGAAGCTAAGCAGGGTCGGGCCTGGTTAGTACTTGGATGGGAGACCGCCTGGGAATACCAGGTGCTGTAAGCTTTTTCACTTTTCTCCACAAGCTCCTGCCGTGTTTAACGTAGGGATCCTCTCTGGTTTTCCTCCGTGTCTTTGCAGAACTGTGCGCGGGAGTCCCACTCTCTGGTATTTCTCCGACGGAGGAACGGATCGGAACGCTCTCAGCACAGCTGCCGCCTGGGCGTTGAAGGCGCGTCTGACGAGCGACATCCCTAAAAGGCCCATGCGTGGTACCTTGGACAGCTTACGGCCATACCACCCTGAACACGCCCGATCTCGTCTGATCTCGGAAGCTAAGCAGGGTCGGGCCTGGTTAGTACTTGGATGGGAGACCGCCTGGGAATACCAGGTGCTGTAAGCTTTTTCACTTTTCTCCACAAGCTCCTGCCGTGTTTAACGTAGGGATCCTCTCTGGTTTTCCTCCGTGTCTTTGCAGAACTGTGCGCGGGAGTCCCACTCTCTGGTATTTCTCCGACGGAGGAACGGATCGGAACGCTCTCAGCGCAGCTGCCGCCTGGGCGTTGAAGGCGCGTCTGACGAGCGACATCCCTAAAAGGCCCATGCGTGGTACCTTGGACAGCTTACGGCCATACCACCCTGAACACGCCCGATCTCGTCTGATCTCGGAAGCTAAGCAGGGTCGGGCCTGGTTAGTACTTGGATGGGAGACCGCCTGGGAATACCAGGTGCTGTAAGCTTTTTCACTTTTCTCCACAAGCTCCTGCCGTGTTTAACGTAGGGATCCTCTCTGGTTTTCCTCCGTGTCTTTGCAGAACTGTGCGCGGGAGTCCCACTCTCTGGTATTTCTCCGACGGAGGAACGGATCGGAACGCTCTCAGCGCAGCTGCCGCCTGGGCGTTGAAGGCGCGTCTGACGAGCGACATCCCTAAAAGGCCCATGCGTGGTACCTTGTACAGCTTACGGCCATACCACCCTGAACACGCCCGATCTCGTCTGATCTCGGAAGCTAAGCAGGGTCGGGCCTGGTTAGTACTTGGATGGGAGACCGCCTGGGAATACCAGGTGCTGTAAGCTTTTTCACTTTTCTCCACAAGCTCCTGCCGTGTTTAACGTAGGGATCCTCTCTGGTTTTCCTCCGTGTCTTTGCAGAACTGTGCGTGGGAGTCCCACTCTCTGGTATTTCTCCGACGGATCGGAACGCTCTCAGCGCAGCTGCCGCCTGGGCGTTGAAGGCGCGTCTGACGAGCGACATCCCTAAAAGGCCCATGCGTGGTACCTTGGACAGCTTACGGCCATACCACCCTGAACACGCCCGATCTCGTCTGATCTCGGAAGCTAAGCAGGGTCGGGCCTGGTTAGTACTTGGATGGGAGACCGCCTGGGAATACCAGGTGCTGTAAGCTTTTTCACTTTTCTCCACAAGCTCCTGCCGTGTTTAACGTAGGGATCCTCTCTGGTTTTCCTCCGTGTCTTTGCAGAACTGTGCGCGGGAGTCCCACTCTCTGGTATTTCTCCGACGGAGGAACGGATCGGAACGCTCTCAGCGCAGCTGCCGCCTGGGCGTTGAAGGCGCGTCTGACGAGCGACATCCCTAAAAGGCCCATGCGTGGTACCTTGGACAGCTTACGGCCATACCACCCTGAACACGCCCGATCTCGTCTGATCTCGGAAGCTAAGCAGGGTCGGGCCTGGTTAGTACTTGGATGGGAGACCGCCTGGGAATACCAGGTGCTGTAAGCTTTTTCACTTTTCTCCACAAGCTCCTGCCGTGTTTAACGTAGGGATCCTCTCTGGTTTTCCTCCGTGTCTTTGCAGAACTGTGCGCGGGAGTCCCACTCTCTGGTATTTCTCCGACGGATCGGAACGCTCTCAGCGCAGCTGCCGCCTGGGCGTTGAAGGCGCGTCTGACGAGCGACATCCCTAAAAGGCCCATGCGTGGTACCTTGGACAGCTTACGGCCATACCACCCTGAACACGCCCGATCTCGTCTGATCTCGGAAGCTAAGCAGGGTCGGGCCTGGTTAGTACTTGGATGGGAGACCGCCTGGGAATACCAGGTGCTGTAAGCTTTTTCACTTTTCTCCACAAGCTCCTGCCGTGTTTAACGTAGGGATCCTCTCTGGTTTTCCTCCGTGTCTTTGCAGAACTGTGCGCGGGAGTCCCACTCTCTGGTATTTCTCCGACGGAGGAACGGATCGGAACGCTCTCAGCGCAGCTGCCGCCTGGGCGTTGAAGGCGCGTCTGACGAGCGACATCCCTAAAAGGCCCATGCGTGGTACCTTGGACAGCTTACGGCCATACCACCCTGAACACGCCCGATCTCGTCTGATCTCGGAAGCTAAGCAGGGTCGGGCCTGGTTAGTACTTGGATGGGAGACCGCCTGGGAATACCAGGTGCTGTAAGCTTTTTCACTTTTCTCCACAAGCTCCTGCCGTGTTTAACGTAGGGATCCTCTCTGGTTTTCCTCCGTGTCTTTGCAGAACTGTGCGCGGGAGTCCCACTCTCTGGTATTTCTCCGACGGAGGAACGGATCGGAACGCTCTCAGCGCAGCTGCCGCCTGGGCGTTGAAGGCGCGTCTGACGAGCGACATCCCTAAAAGGCCCATGCGTGGTACCTTGGACAGCTTACGGCCATACCACCCTGAACACGCCCGATCTCGTCTGATCTCGGAAGCTAAGCAGGGTCGGGCCTGGTTAGTACTTGGATGGGAGACCGCCTGGGAATACCAGGTGCTGTAAGCTTTTTCACTTTTCTCCACAAGCTCCTGCCGTGTTTAACGTAGGGATCCTCTCTGGTTTTCCTCCGTGTCTTTGCAGAACTGTGCGCAGGAGTCCCACTCTCTGGTATTTCTCCGACGGAGGAACGGATCGGAACGCTCTCAGCGCAGCTGCCGCCTGGGCGTTGAAGGCGCGTCTGACGAGCGACATCCCTAAAAGGCCCATGCGTGGTACCTTGGACAGCTTACGGCCATACCACCCTGAACACGCCCGATCTCGTCTGATCTCGGAAGCTAAGAAGGGTCGGGCCTGGTTAGTACTTGGATGGGAGACCGCCTGGGAATACCAGGTGCTGTAAGCTTTTTCACTTTTCTCCACAAGCTCCTGCCGTGTTTAACGTAGGGATCCTCTCTGGTTTTCCTCCGTGTCTTTGCAGAACTGTGCGCGGGAGTCCCACTCTCTGGTATTTCTCCGACGGAGGAACGGATCGGAACGCTCTCAGCGCAGCTGCCGCCTGGGCGTTGAAGGCGCGTCTGACGAGCGACATCCCTAAAAGGCCCATGCGTGGTACCTTGGGCAGCTTACGGCCATACCACCCTGAACACGCCCGATCTCGTCTGATCTCGGAAGCTAAGCAGGGTCGGGCCTGGTTAGTACTTGGATGGGAGACCGCCTGGGAATACCAGGTGCTGTAAGCTTTTTCACTTTTCTCCACAAGCTCCTGCCGTGTTTAACGTAGGGATCCTCTCTGGTTTTCCTCCGTGTCTTTGCAGAACTGTGCGCGGGAGTCCCACTCTCTGGTATTTCTCCGACGGATCGGAACGCTCTCAGCGCAGCTGCCGCCTGGGCGTTGAAGGCGCGTCTGACGAGCGACATCCCTAAAAGGCCCATGCGTGGTACCTTGGACAGCTTACGGCCATACCACCCTGAACACGCCCGATCTCGTCTGATCTCGGAAGCTAAGAAGGGTCGGGCCTGGTTAGTACTTGGATGGGAGACCGCCTGGGAATACCAGGTGCTGTAAGCTTTTTCACTTTTCTCCACAAGCTCCTGCCGTGTTTAACGTAGGGATCCTCTCTGGTTTTCCTCCGTGTCTTTGCAGAACTGTGCGCGGGAGTCCCACTCTCTGGTATTTCTCCGACGGATCGGAACGCTCTCAGCGCAGCTGCCGCCTGGGCGTTGAAGGCGCGTCTGACGAGCGACATCCCTAAAAGGCCCATGCGTGGTACCTTGGACAGCTTACGGCCATACCACCCTGAACACGCCCGATCTCGTCTGATCTCGGAAGCTAAGCAGGGTCGGGCCTGGTTAGTACTTGGATGGGAGACCGCCTGGGAATACCAGGTGCTGTAAGCTTTTTCACTTTTCTCCACAAGCTCCTGCCGTGTTTAACGTAGGGATCCTCTCTGGTTTTCCTCCGTGTCTTTGCAGAACTGTGCGCGGGAGTCCCACTCTCTGGTATTTCTCCGACGGAGGAACGGATCGGAACGCTCTCAGCGCAGCTGCCGCCTGGGCGTTGAAGGCGCGTCTGACGAGCGACATCCCTAAAAGGCCCATGCGTGGTACCTTGGACAGCTTACGGCCATACCACCCTGAACACGCCCGATCTCGTCTGATCTCGGAAGCTAAGCAGGGTCGGGCCTGGTTAGTACTTGGATGGGAGACCGCCTGGGAATACCAGGTGCTGTAAGCTTTTTCACTTTTCTCCACAAGCTCCTGCCGTGTATAACGTAGGGATCCTCTCTGGTTTTCCTCCGTGTCTTTGCAGAACTGTGCGCGGGAGTCCCACTCTCTGGTATTTCTCCGACGGAGGAACGGATCGGAACGCTCTCAGCGCAGCTGCCGCCTGGGCGTTGAAGGCGCGTCTGACGAGCGACATCCCTAAAAGGCCCATGCGTGGTACCTTGGACAGCTTACGGCCATACCACCCTGAACACGCCCGATCTCGTCTGATCTCGGAAGCTAAGCAGGGTCGGGCCTGGTTAGTACTTGGATGGGAGACCGCCTGGGAATACCAGGTGCTGTAAGCTTTTTCACTTTTCTCCACAAGCTCCTGCCGTGTTTAACGTAGGGATCCTCTCTGGTTTTCCTCCGTGTCTTTGCAGAACTGTGCGCGGGAGTCCCACTCTCTGGTATTTCTCCGACGGATCGGAACGCTCTCAGCGCAGCTGCCGCCTGGGCGTTGAAGGCGCGTCTGACGAGCGACATCCCTAAAAGGCCCATGCGTGGTACCTTGGACAGCTTACGGCCATACCACCCTGAACACGCCCGATCTCGTCTGATCTCGGAAGCTAAGCAGGGTCGGGCCTGGTTAGTACTTGGATGGGAGACCGCCTGGGAATACCAGGTGCTGTAAGCTTTTTCACTTTTCTCCACAAGCTCCTGCCGTGTTTAACGTAGGGATCCTCTCTGGTTTTCCTCCGTGTCTTTGCAGAACTGTGCGCGGGAGTCCCACTCTCTGGTATTTCTCCGACGGAGGAACGGATCGGAACGCTCTCAGCACAGCTGCCGCCTGGGCGTTGAAGGCGCGTCTGACGAGCGACATCCCTAAAAGGCCCATGCGTGGTACCTTGGACAGCTTACGGCCATACCACCCTGAACACGCCCGATCTCGTCTGATCTCGGAAGCTAAGCAGGGTCGGGCCTGGTTAGTACTTGGATGGGAGACCGCCTGGGAATACCAGGTGCTGTAAGCTTTTTCACTTTTCTCCACAAGCTCCTGCCGTGTTTAACGTAGGGATCCTCTCTGGTTTTCCTCCGTGTCTTTGCAGAACTGTGCGCGGGAGTCCCACTCTCTGGTATTTCTCCGACGGAGGAACGGATCGGAACGCTCTCAGCGCAGCTGCCGCCTGGGCGTTGAAGGCGCGTCTGACGAGCGACATCCCTAAAAGGCCCATGCGTGGTACCTTGGACAGCTTACGGCCATACCACCCTGAACACGCCCGATCTCGTCTGATCTCGGAAGCTAAGCAGGGTCGGGCCTGGTTAGTACTTGGATGGGAGACCGCCTGGGAATACCAGGTGCTGTAAGCTTTTTCACTTTTCTCCACAAGCTCCTGCCGTGTTTAACGTAGGGATCCTCTCTGGTTTTCCTCCGTGTCTTTGCAGAACTGTGCGCGGGAGTCCCACTCTCTGGTATTTCTCCGACGGAGGAACGGATCGGAACGCTCTCAGCGCAGCTGCCGCCTGGGCGTTGAAGGCGCGTCTGACGAGCGACATCCCTAAAAGGCCCATGCGTGGTACCTTGTACAGCTTACGGCCATACCACCCTGAACACGCCCGATCTCGTCTGATCTCGGAAGCTAAGCAGGGTCGGGCCTGGTTAGTACTTGGATGGGAGACCGCCTGGGAATACCAGGTGCTGTAAGCTTTTTCACTTTTCTCCACAAGCTCCTGCCGTGTTTAACGTAGGGATCCTCTCTGGTTTTCCTCCGTGTCTTTGCAGAACTGTGCGCGGGAGTCCCACTCTCTGGTATTTCTCCGACGGATCGGAACGCTCTCAGCGCAGCTGCCGCCTGGGCGTTGAAGGCGCGTCTGACGAGCGACATCCCTAAAAGGCCCATGCGTGGTACCTTGGACAGCTTACGGCCATACCACCCTGAACACGCCCGATCTCGTCTGATCTCGGAAGCTAAGCAGGGTCGGGCCTGGTTAGTACTTGGATGGGAGACCGCCTGGGAATACCAGGTGCTGTAAGCTTTTTCACTTTTCTCCACAAGCTCCTGCCGTGTTTAACGTAGGGATCCTCTCTGGTTTTCCTCCGTGTCTTTGCAGAACTGTGCGCGGGAGTCCCACTCTCTGGTATTTCTCCGACGGAGGAACGGATCGGAACGCTCTCAGCGCAGCTGCCGCCTGGGCGTTGAAGGCGCGTCTGACGAGCGACATCCCTAAAAGGCCCATGCGTGGTACCTTGGACAGCTTACGGCCATACCACCCTGAACACGCCCGATCTCGTCTGATCTCGGAAGCTAAGCAGGGTCGGGCCTGGTTAGTACTTGGATGGGAGACCGCCTGGGAATACCAGGTGCTGTAAGCTTTTTCACTTTTCTCCACAAGCTCCTGCCGTGTATAACGTAGGGATCCTCTCTGGTTTTCCTCCGTGTCTTTGCAGAACTGTGCGCGGGAGTCCCACTCTCTGGTATTTCTCCGACGGAGGAACGGATCGGAACGCTCTCAGCGCAGCTGCCGCCTGGGCGTTGAAGGCGCGTCTGACGAGCGACATCCCTAAAAGGCCCATGCGTGGTACCTTGGACAGCTTACGGCCATACCACCCTGAACACGCCCGATCTCGTCTGATCTCGGAAGCTAAGCAGGGTCGGGCCTGGTTAGTACTTGGATGGGAGACCGCCTGGGAATACCAGGTGCTGTAAGCTTTTTCACTTTTCTCCACAAGCTCCTGCCGTGTTTAACGTAGGGATCCTCTCTGGTTTTCCTCCGTGTCTTTGCAGAACTGTGCGCGGGAGTCCCACTCTCTGGTATTTCTCCGACGGATCGGAACGCTCTCAGCGCAGCTGCCGCCTGGGCGTTGAAGGCGCGTCTGACGAGCGACATCCCTAAAAGGCCCATGCGTGGTACCTTGGACAGCTTACGGCCATACCACCCTGAACACGCCCGATCTCGTCTGATCTCGGAAGCTAAGCAGGGTCGGGCCTGGTTAGTACTTGGATGGGAGACCGCCTGGGAATACCAGGTGCTGTAAGCTTTTTCACTTTTCTCCACAAGCTCCTGCCGTGTTTAACGTAGGGATCCTCTCTGGTTTTCCTCCGTGTCTTTGCAGAACTGTGCGCGGGAGTCCCACTCTCTGGTATTTCTCCGACGGAGGAACGGATCGGAACGCTCTCAGCGCAGCTGCCGCCTGGGCGTTGAAGGCGCGTCTGACGAGCGACATCCCTAAAAGGCCCATGCGTGGTACCTTGGACAGCTTACGGCCATACCACCCTGAACACGCCCGATCTCGTCTGATCTCGGAAGCTAAGCAGGGTCGGGCCTGGTTAGTACTTGGATGGGAGACCGCCTGGGAATACCAGGTGCTGTAAGCTTTTTCACTTTTCTCCACAAGCTCCTGCCGTGTTTAACGTAGGGATCCTCTCTGGTTTTCCTCCGTGTCTTTGCAGAACTGTGCGCGGGAGTCCCACTCTCTGGTATTTCTCCGACGGAGGAACGGATCGGAACGCTCTCAGCGCAGCTGCCGCCTGGGCGTTGAAGGCGCGTCTGACGAGCGACATCCCTAAAAGGCCCATGCGTGGTACCTTGGACAGCTTACGGCCATACCACCCTGAACACGCCCGATCTCGTCTGATCTCGGAAGCTAAGCAGGGTCGGGCCTGGTTAGTACTTGGATGGGAGACCGCCTGGGAATACCAGGTGCTGTAAGCTTTTTCACTTTTCTCCACAAGCTCCTGCCGTGTATAACGTAGGGATCCTCTCTGGTTTTCCTCCGTGTCTTTGCAGAACTGTGCGCGGGAGTCCCACTCTCTGGTATTTCTCCGACGGAGGAACGGATCGGAACGCTCTCAGCGCAGCTGCCGCCTGGGCGTTGAAGGCGCGTCTGACGAGCGACATCCCTAAAAGGCCCATGCGTGGTACCTTGGACAGCTTACGGCCATACCACCCTGAACACGCCCGATCTCGTCTGATCTCGGAAGCTAAGCAGGGTCGGGCCTGGTTAGTACTTGGATGGGAGACCGCCTGGGAATACCAGGTGCTGTAAGCTTTTTCACTTTTCTCCACAAGCTCCTGCCGTGTTTAACGTAGGGATCCTCTCTGGTTTTCCTCCGTGTCTTTGCAGAACTGTGCGCGGGATTCCCACTCTCTGGTATTTCTCCGACGGAGGAACGGATCGGAACGCTCTCAGCGCAGCTGCCGCCTGGGCGTTGAAGGCGCGTCTGACGAGCGACATCCCTAAAAGGCCCATGCGTGGTACCTTGGACAGCTTACGGCCATACCACCCTGAACACGCCCGATCTCGTCTGATCTCGGAAGCTAAGCAGGGTCGGGCCTGGTTAGTACTTGGATGGGAGACCGCCTGGGAATACCAGGTGCTGTAAGCTTTTTCACTTTTCTCCACAAGCTCCTGCCGTGTTTAACGTAGGGATCCTCTCTGGTTTTCCTCCGTGTCTTTGCAGAACTGTGCGCGGGAGTCCCACTCTCTGGTATTTCTCCGACGGAGGAACGGATCGGAACGCTCTCAGCGCAGCTGCCGCCTGGGCGTTGAAGGCGCGTCTGACGAGCGACATCCCTAAA
>NC_089540.1:2501682-2534182 GCF_963924715.1 Thunnus thynnus
CACCTGGTATTCCCAGGCGGTCTCCCATCCAAGTACTAACCAGGCCCCACCCTGCTTAGCTTCCGAGATCAGACGAGATCGGGCGTGTTCAGGGTGGTATGGCCGTAAGCTGTCCAAGGTACCACGCATGGGCCTTTTAGGGATGTCGCTCGTCAGACGCGCCTTCAACGCCCAGGCGGCAGCTGCGCTGAGAGCGTTCCGATCCGTTCCTCCGTCGGAGAAATACCAGAGAGTGGGACTCCCGCGCACAGTTCTGCAAAGACACGGAGGAAAACCAGAGAGGATCCCTACGTTAAACACGGCAGGAGCTTGTGGAGAAAAGTGAAAAAGCTTACAGCACCTGGTATTCCCAGGCGGTCTCCCATCCAAGTACTAACCAGGCCCGACCCTGCTTAGCTTCCGAGATCAGACGTGTTCAGGGTGGTATGGCCGTAAGCTGTCCAAGATACCACGCATGGGCCTTTTAGGGATGTCGCTCGTCAGACGCGCCTTCAACGCCCAGGCGGCAGCTGCGCTGAGAGCGTTCCGATCCGTTCCTCCGTCGGAGAAATACCAGAGAGTGGGACTCCCGCGCACAGTTCTGCAAAGACACGGAGGAAAACCAGAGAGGATCCCTACGTTAAACACGGCAGGAGCTTGTGGAGAAAAGTGAAAAAGCTTACAGCACCTGGTATTCCCAGGCGGTCTCCCATCCAAGTACTAACCAGGCCCGACCCTGCTTAGCTTCCGAGATCAGACGAGATCGGGCGTGTTCAGGGTGGTATGGCCGTAAGCTGTCCAAGGTACCACGCATGGGCCTTTTAGGGATGTCGCTCGTCAGACGCGCCTTCAACGCCCAGGCGGCAGCTGCGCTGAGAGCGTTCCGATCCGTCGGAGAAATACCAGAGAGTGGGACTCCCGCGCACAGTTCTGCAAAGACACGGAGGAAAACCAGAGAGGATCCCTACGTTAAACACGGCAGGAGCTTGTGGAGAAAAGTGAAAAAGCTTACAGCACCTGCTATTCCCAGGTGGTCTCCCATCCAAGTACTAACCAGGCCCGACCCTGCTTAGCTTCCGAGATCAGACGAGATCGGGCGTGTTCAGGGTGGTATGGCCGTAAGCTGTCCAAGGTACCACGCATGGGCCTTTTAGGGATGTCGCTCGTCAGACGCGCCTTCAACGCCCAGGCGGCAGCTGCGCTGAGAGCGTTCCGATCCGTTCCTCCGTCGGAGAAATACCAGAGAGTGGGACTCCCGCGCACAGTTCTGCAAAGACACGGAGGAAAACCAGAGAGGATCCCTACGTTAAACACGGCAGGAGCTTGTGGAGAAAAGTGAAAAAGCTTACAGCACCTGGTATTCCCAGGCGCTCTCCCATCCAAGTACTAACCAGGCCCGACCCTGCTTAGCTTCCGAGATCAGACGAGATCGGGCGTGTTCAGGGTGGTATGGCCGTAAGCTGTCCAAGGTACCACGCATGGGCCTTTTAGGGATGTCGCTCGTCAGACGCGCCTTCAACGCCCAGGCGGCAGCTGCGCCGAGAGCGTTCCGATCCGTTCCTCCGTCGGAGAAATACCAGAGAGTGGGACTCCCGCGCACAGTTCTGCAAAGACACGGAGGAAAACCAGAGAGGATCCCTACGTTAAACACGGCAGGAGCTTGTGGAGAAAAGTGAAAAAGCTTACAGCACCTGGTATTCCCAGGCGGTCTCCCATCCAAGTACTAACCAGGCCCGACCCTGCTTAGCTTCCGAGATCAGACGAGATCGGGCGTGTTCAGGGTGGTATGGCCGTAAGCTGTCCAAGGTACCACGCATGGGCCTTTTAGGGATGTCGCTCGTCAGACGCGCCTTCAACGCCCAGGCGGCAGCTGCGCTGAGAGCGTTCCGATCCGTCGGAGAAATACCAGAGAGTGGGACTCCCGCGCACAGTTCTGCAAAGACACGGAGGAAAACCAGAGAGGATCCCTACGTTAAACACGGCAGGAGCTTGTGGAGAAAAGTGAAAAAGCTTACAGCACCTGGTATTCCCAGGCGGTCTCCCATCCAAGTACTAACCAGGCCCGACCCTGCTTAGCTTCCGAGATCAGACGAGATCGGGCGTGTTCAGGGTGGTATGGCCGTAAGCTGTCCAAGGTACCACGCATGGGCCTTTTAGGGATGTCGCTCGTCAGACGCGCCTTCAACGCCCAGGCGGCAGCTGCGCTGAGAGCGTTCCGATCCGTCGGAGAAATACCAGAGAGTGGGACTCCCGCGCACAGTTCTGCAAAGACACGGAGGAAAACCAGAGAGGATCCCTACGTTAAACACGGCAGGAGCTTGTGGAGAAAAGTGAAAAAGCTTACAGCACCTGGTATTCCCAGGCGGTCTCCCATCCAAGTACTAACCAGGCCCGACCCTGCTTAGCTTCCGAGATCAGACGAGATCGGGCGTGTTCAGGGTGGTATGGCCGTAAGCTGTCCAAGGTACCACGCATGGGCCTTTTAGGGATGTCGCTCGTCAGACGCGCCTTCAACGCCCAGGCGGCAGCTGCGCTGAGAGCGTTCCGATCCGTTCCTCCGTCGGAGAAATACCAGAGAGTGGGACTCGCGCGCACAGTTCTGCAAAGACACGGAGGAAAACCAGAGAGGATCCCTACGTTAAACACGGCAGGAGCTTGTGGAGAAAAGTGAAAAAGCTTACAGCAACTGGTATTCCCAGGCGGTCTCCCATCCAAGTACTAACCAGGCCCGACCCTGCTTAGCTTCCGAGATCAGACGAGATCGGGCGTGTTCAGGGTGGTATGGCTGTAAGCTGTCCAAGGTACCACGCATGGGCCTTTTAGGGATGTCGCTCGTCAGACGCGCCTTCAACGCCCAGGCGGCAGCTGCGCTGAGAGCGTTCCGATCCGTTCCTCCGTCGGAGAAATACCAGAGAGTGGGACTCCCGCGCACAGTTCTGCAAAGACACGGAGGAAAACCAGAGAGGATCCCTACGTTAAACACGGCAGGAGCTTGTGGAGAAAAGTGAAAAAGCTTACAGCACCTGGTATTCCCAGGCGGTCTCCCATCCAAGTACTAACCAGGCCCGACCCTTCTTAGCTTCCGAGATCAGACGAGATCGGGCGTGTTCAGGGTGGTATGGCCGTAAGCTGTCCAAGGTACCACGCATGGGCCTTTTAGGGATGTCGCTCGTCAGACGCGCCTTCAACGCCCAGGCGGCAGCTGCGCTGAGAGCGTTCCGATCCGTTCCTCCGTCGGAGAAATACCAGAGAGTGGGACTCCTGCGCACAGTTCTGCAAAGACACGGAGGAAAACCAGAGAGGATCCCTACGTTAAACACGGCAGGAGCTTGTGGAGAAAAGTGAAAAAGCTTACAGCACCTGGTATTCCCAGGCGGTCTCCCATCCAAGTACTAACCAGGCCCGACCCTGCTTAGCTTCCGAGATCAGACGAGATCGGGCGTGTTCAGGGTGGTATGGCCGTAAGCTGTCCAAGGTACCACGCATGGGCCTTTTAGGGATGTCGCTCGTCAGACGCGCCTTCAACGCCCAGGCGGCAGCTGCGCTGAGAGCGTTCCGATCCGTTCCTCCGTCGGAGAAATACCAGAGAGTGGGACTCCCGCGCACAGTTCTGCAAAGACACGGAGGAAAACCAGAGAGGATCCCTACGTTAAACACGGCAGGAGCTTGTGGAGAAAAGTGAAAAAGCTTACAGCACCTGGTATTCCCAGGCGGTCTCCCATCCAAGTACTAACCAGGCCCGACCCTGCTTAGCTTCCGAGATCAGACGAGATCGGGCGTGTTCAGGGTGGTATGGCCGTAAGCTGTCCAAGGTACCACGCATGGGCCTTTTAGGGATGTCGCTCGTCAGACGCGCCTTCAACGCCCAGGCGGCAGCTGCGCTGAGAGCGTTCCGATCCGTTCCTCCGTCGGAGAAATACCAGAGAGTGGGACTCCCGCGCACAGTTCTGCAAAGACACGGAGGAAAACCAGAGAGGATCCCTACGTTAAACACGGCAGGAGCTTGTGGAGAAAAGTGAAAAAGCTTACAGCACCTGGTATTCCCAGGCGGTCTCCCATCCAAGTACTAACCAGGCCCGACCCTGCTTAGCTTCCGAGATCAGACGAGATCGGGCGTGTTCAGGGTGGTATGGCCGTAAGCTGTCCAAGGTACCACGCATGGGCCTTTTAGGGATGTCGCTCGTCAGACGCGCCTTCAACGCCCAGGCGGCAGCTGCGCTGAGAGCGTTCCGATCCGTCGGAGAAATACCAGAGAGTGGGACTCCCGCGCACAGTTCTGCAAAGACACGGAGGAAAACCAGAGAGGATCCCTACGTTAAACACGGCAGGAGCTTGTGGAGAAAAGTGAAAAAGCTTACAGCACCTGGTATTCCCAGGCGGTCTCCCATCCAAGTACTAACCAGGCCCGACCCTGCTTAGCTTCCGAGATCAGACGAGATCGGGCGTGTTCAGGGTGGTATGGCCGTAAGCTGTACAAGGTACCACGCATGGGCCTTTTAGGGATGTCGCTCGTCAGACGCGCCTTCAACGCCCAGGCGGCAGCTGCGCTGAGAGCGTTCCGATCCGTTCCTCCGTCGGAGAAATACCAGAGAGTGGGACTCCCGCGCACAGTTCTGCAAAGACACGGAGGAAAACCAGAGAGGATCCCTACGTTAAACACGGCAGGAGCTTGTGGAGAAAAGTGAAAAAGCTTACAGCACCTGGTATTCCCAGGCGGTCTCCCATCCAAGTACTAACCAGGCCCGACCCTGCTTAGCTTCCGAGATCAGACGAGATCGGGCGTGTTCAGGGTGGTATGGCCGTAAGCTGTCCAAGGTACCACGCATGGGCCTTTTAGGGATGTCGCTCGTCAGACGCGCCTTCAACGCCCAGGCGGCAGCTGCGCTGAGAGCGTTCCGATCCGTTCCTCCGTCGGAGAAATACCAGAGAGTGGGACTCCCGCGCACAGTTCTGCAAAGACACGGAGGAAAACCAGAGAGGATCCCTACGTTAAACACGGCAGGAGCTTGTGGAGAAAAGTGAAAAAGCTTACAGCACCTGGTATTCCCAGGCGGTCTCCCATCCAAGTACTAACCAGGCCCGACCCTGCTTAGCTTCCGAGATCAGACGAGATCGGGCGTGTTCAGGGTGGTATGGCCGTAAGCTGTCCAAGGTACCACGCATGGGCCTTTTAGGGATGTCGCTCGTCAGACGCGCCTTCAACGCCCAGGCGGCAGCTGCGCTGAGAGCGTTCCGATCCGTTCCTCCGTCGGAGAAATACCAGAGAGTGGGACTCCCGCGCACAGTTCTGCAAAGACACGGAGGAAAACCAGAGAGGATCCCTACGTTAAACACGGCAGGAGCTTGTGGAGAAAAGTGAAAAAGCTTACAGCACCTGGTATTCCCAGGCGGTCTCCCATCCAAGTACTAACCAGGCCCGACCCTGCTTAGCTTCCGAGATCAGACGAGATCGGGCGTGTTCAGGGTGGTATGGCCGTAAGCTGTCCAAGGTACCACGCATGGGCCTTTTAGGGATGTCGCTCGTCAGACGCGCCTTCAACGCCCAGGCGGCAGCTGCGCCGAGAGCGTTCCGATCCGTTCCTCCGTCGGAGAAATACCAGAGAGTGGGACTCCCGCGCACAGTTCTGCAAAGACACGGAGGAAAACCAGAGAGGATCCCTACGTTAAACACGGCAGGAGCTTGTGGAGAAAAGTGAAAAAGCTTACAGCACCTGGTATTCCCAGGCGGTCTCCCATCCAAGTACTAACCAGGCCCGACCCTGCTTAGCTTCCGAGATCAGACGAGATCGGGCGTGTTCAGGGTGGTATGGCCGTAAGCTGTCCAAGGTACCACGCATGGGCCTTTTAGGGATGTCGCTCGTCAGACGCGCCTTCAACGCCCAGGCGGCAGCTGCGCTGAGAGCGTTCCGATCCGTTCCTCCGTCGGAGAAATACCAGAGAGTGGGACTCCCGCGCACAGTTCTGCAAAGACACGGAGGAAAACCAGAGAGGATCCCTACGTTAAACACGGCAGGAGCTTGTGGAGAAAAGTGAAAAAGCTTACAGCACCTGGTATTCCCAGGCGGTCTCCCATCCAAGTACTAACCAGGCCCGACCCTGCTTAGCTTCCGAGATCAGACGAGATCGGGCGTGTTCAGGGTGGTATGGCCGTAAGCTGTCCAAGGTACCACGCATGGGCCTTTTAGGGATGTCGCTCGTCAGACGCGCCTTCAACGCCCAGGCGGCAGCTGCGCTGAGAGCGTTCCGATCCGTTCCTCCGTCGGAGAAATACCAGAGAGTGGGACTCCCGCGCACAGTTCTGCAAAGACACGGAGGAAAACCAGAGAGGATCCCTACGTTAAACACGGCAGGAGCTTGTGGAGAAAAGTGAAAAAGCTTACAGCACCTGGTATTCCCAGGCGGTCTCCCATCCAAGTACTAACCAGGCCCGACCCTGCTTAGCTTCCGAGATCAGACGAGATCGGGCGTGTTCAGGGTGGTATGGCCGTAAGCTGTCCAAGGTACCACGCATGGGCCTTTTAGGGATGTCGCTCGTCAGACGCGCCTTCAACGCCCAGGCGGCAGCTGCGCTGAGAGCGTTCCGATCCGTTCCTCCGTCGGAGAAATACCAGAGAGTGGGACTCCCGCGCACAGTTCTGCAAAGACACGGAGGAAAACCAGAGAGGATCCCTACATTAAACACGGCAGGAGCTTGTGGAGAAAAGTGAAAAAGCTTACAGCACCTGGTATTCCCAGGCGGTCTCCCATCCAAGTACTAACCAGGCCCGACCCTGCTTAGCTTCCGAGATCAGACGAGATCGGGCGTGTTCAGGGTGGTATGGCCGTAAGCTGTCCAAGGTACCACGCATGGGCCTTTTAGGGATGTCGCTCGTCAGACGCGCCTTCAACGCCCAGGCGGCAGCTGCGCCGAGAGCGTTCCGATCCGTTCCTCCGTCGGAGAAATACCAGAGAGTGGGACTCCCGCGCACAGTTCTGCAAAGACACGGAGGAAAACCAGAGAGGATCCCTACGTTAAACACGGCAGGAGCTTGTGGAGAAAAGTGAAAAAGCTTACAGCACCTGGTATTCCCAGGCGGTCTCCCATCCAAGTACTAACCAGGCCCGACCCTGCTTAGCTTCCGAGATCAGACGAGATCGGGCGTGTTCAGGGTGGTATGGCCGTAAGCTGTCCAAGGTACCACGCATGGGCCTTTTAGGGATGTCGCTCGTCAGACGCGCCTTCAACGCCCAGGCGGCAGCTGCGCTGAGAGCGTTCCGATCCGTTCCTCCGTCGGAGAAATACCAGAGAGTGGGACTCCCGCGCACAGTTCTGCAAAGACACGGAGGAAAACCAGAGAGGATCCCTACGTTAAACACGGCAGGAGCTTGTGGAGAAAAGTGAAAAAGCTTACAGCACCTGGTATTCCCAGGCGGTCTCCCATCCAAGTACTAACCAGGCCCGACCCTGCTTAGCTTCCGAGATCAGACGAGATCGGGCGTGTTCAGGGTGGTATGGCCGTAAGCTGTCCAAGGTACCACGCATGGGCCTTTTAGGGATGTCGCTCGTCAGACGCGCCTTCAACGCCCAGGCGGCAGCTGCGCTGAGAGCGTTCCGATCCGTTCCTCCGTCGGAGAAATACCAGAGAGTGGGACTCCCGCGCACAGTTCTGCAAAGACACGGAGGAAAACCAGAGAGGATCCCTACGTTAAACACGGCAGGAGCTTGTGGAGAAAAGTGAAAAAGCTTACAGCACCTGGTATTCCCAGGCGGTCTCCCATCCAAGTACTAACCAGGCCCGACCCTGCTTAGCTTCCGAGATCAGACGAGATCGGGCGTGTTCAGGGTGGTATGGCCGTAAGCTGTCCAAGGTACCACGCATGGGCCTTTTAGGGATGTCGCTCGTCAGACGCGCCTTCAACGCCCAGGCGGCAGCTGCGCTGAGAGCGTTCCGATCCGTTCCTCCGTCGGAGAAATACCAGAGAGTGGGACTCCCGCGCACAGTTCTGCAAAGACACGGAGGAAAACCAGAGAGGATCCCTACATTAAACACGGCAGGAGCTTGTGGAGAAAAGTGAAAAAGCTTACAGCACCTGGTATTCCCAGGCGGTCTCCCATCCAAGTACTAACCAGGCCCGACCCTGCTTAGCTTCCGAGATCAGACGAGATCGGGCGTGTTCAGGGTGGTATGGCCGTAAGCTGTCCAAGGTACCACGCATGGGCCTTTTAGGGATGTCGCTCGTCAGACGCGCCTTCAACGCCCAGGCGGCAGCTGCGCCGAGAGCGTTCCGATCCGTTCCTCCGTCGGAGAAATACCAGAGAGTGGGACTCCCGCGCACAGTTCTGCAAAGACACGGAGGAAAACCAGAGAGGATCCCTACGTTAAACACGGCAGGAGCTTGTGGAGAAAAGTGAAAAAGCTTACAGCACCTGGTATTCCCAGGCGGTCTCCCATCCAAGTACTAACCAGGCCCGACCCTGCTTAGCTTCCGAGATCAGACGAGATCGGGCGTGTTCAGGGTGGTATGGCCGTAAGCTGTCCAAGGTACCACGCATGGGCCTTTTAGGGATGTCGCTCGTCAGACGCGCCTTCAACGCCCAGGCGGCAGCTGCGCTGAGAGCGTTCCGATCCGTTCCTCCGTCGGAGAAATACCAGAGAGTGGGACTCCCGCGCACAGTTCTGCAAAGACACGGAGGAAAACCAGAGAGGATCCCTACGTTAAACACGGCAGGAGCTTGTGGAGAAAAGTGAAAAAGCTTACAGCACCTGGTATTCCCAGGCGGTCTCCCATCCAAGTACTAACCAGGCCCGACCCTGCTTAGCTTCCGAGATCAGACGAGATCGGGCGTGTTCAGGGTGGTATGGCCGTAAGCTGTCCAAGGTACCACGCATGGGCCTTTTAGGGATGTCGCTCGTCAGACGCGCCTTCAACGCCCAGGCGGCAGCTGCGCTGAGAGCGTTCCGATCCGTTCCTCCGTCGGAGAAATACCAGAGAGTGGGACTCCCGCGCACAGTTCTGCAAAGACACGGAGGAAAACCAGAGAGGATCCCTACGTTAAACACGGCAGGAGCTTGTGGAGAAAAGTGAAAAAGCTTACAGCACCTGGTATTCCCAGGCGGTCTCCCATCCAAGTACTAACCAGGCCCGACCCTGCTTAGCTT
Source organism: Thunnus thynnus (assembly GCF_963924715.1). Classification (NCBI taxonomy): domain Eukaryota; kingdom Metazoa; phylum Chordata; class Actinopteri; order Scombriformes; family Scombridae; genus Thunnus; species Thunnus thynnus. The sequence goes on from NC_089540.1 coordinate 2,510,802, forward strand.
CCGAGATCAGACGAGATCGGGCGTGTTCAGGGTGGTATGGCCGTAAGCTGTCCAAGGTACCACGCATGGGCCTTTTAGGGATGTCGCTCGTCAGACGCGCCTTCAACGCCCAGGCGGCAGCTGCGCTGAGAGCGTTCCGATCCGTTCCTCCGTCGGAGAAATACCAGAGAGTGGGACTCCCGCGCACAGTTCTGCAAAGACACGGAGGAAAACCAGAGAGGATCCCTACGTTAAACACGGCAGGAGCTTGTGGAGAAAAGTGAAAAAGCTTACAGCACCTGGTATTCCCAGGCGGTCTCCCATCCAAGTACTAACCAGGCCCGACCCTGCTTAGCTTCCGAGATCAGACGAGATCGGGCGTGTTCAGGGTGGTATGGCCGTAAGCTGTCCAAGGTACCACGCATGGGCCTTTTAGGGATGTCGCTCGTCAGACGCGCCTTCAACGCCCAGGCGGCAGCTGCGCTGAGAGCGTTCCGATCCGTCGGAGAAATACCAGAGAGTGGGACTCCCGCGCACAGTTCTGCAAAGACACGGAGGAAAACCAGAGAGGATCCCTACGTTAAACACGGCAGGAGCTTGTGGAGAAAAGTGAAAAAGCTTACAGCACCTGGTATTCCCAGGCGGTCTCCCATCCAAGTACTAACCAGGCCCGACCCTGCTTAGCTTACGAGATCAGACAAGATCGGGCGTGTTCAGGGTGGTATGGCCGTAAGCTGTCCAAGGTACCACGCATGGGCCTTTTAGGGATGTCGCTCGTCAGACGCGCCTTCAACGCCCAGGCGGCAGCTGCGCTGAGAGCGTTCCGATCCGTCGGAGAAATACCAGAGAGTGGGACTCCCGCGCACAGTTCTGCAAAGACACGGAGGAAAACCAGAGAGGATCCCTACGTTAAACACGGCAGGAGCTTGTGGAGAAAAGTGAAAAAGCTTACAGCACCTGGTATTCCCAGGCGGTCTCCCATCCAAGTACTAACCAGGCCCGACCCTGCTTAGCTTCCGAGATCAGACGAGATCGGGCGTGTTCAGGGTGGTATGGCCGTAAGCTGTCCAAGGTACCACGCATGGGCCTTTTAGGGATGTCGCTCGTCAGACGCGCCTTCAACGCCCAGGCGGCAGCTGCGCTGAGAGCGTTCCGATCCGTTCCTCCGTCGGAGAAATACCAGAGAGTGGGACTCCCGCGCACAGTTCTGCAAAGACACGGAGGAAAACCAGAGAGGATCCCTACGTTAAACACGGCAGGAGCTTGTGGAGAAAAGTGAAAAAGCTTACAGCACCTGGTATTCCCAGGCGGTCTCCCATCCAAGTACTAACCAGGCCCGACCCTGCTTAGCTTCCGAGATCAGACGAGATCGGGCGTGTTCAGGGTGGTATGGCCGTAAGCTGTCCAAGGTACCACGCATGGGCCTTTTAGGGATGTCGCTCGTCAGACGCGCCTTCAACGCCCAGGCGGCAGCTGCGCTGAGAGCGTTCCGATCCGTTCCTCCGTCGGAGAAATACCAGAGAGTGGGACTCCCGCGCACAGTTCTGCAAAGACACGGAGGAAAACCAGAGAGGATCCCTACGTTAAACACGGCAGGAGCTTGTGGAGAAAAGTGAAAAAGCTTACAGCACCTGGTATTCCCAGGCGGTCTCCCATCCAAGTACTAACCAGGCCCGACCCTGCTTAGCTTCCGAGATCAGACGAGATCGGGCGTGTTCAGGGTGGTATGGCCGTAAGCTGTCCAAGGTACCACGCATGGGCCTTTTAGGGATGTCGCTCGTCAGACGCGCCTTCAACGCCCAGGCGGCAGCTGCGCTGAGAGCGTTCCGATCCGTTCCTCCGTCGGAGAAATACCAGAGAGTGGGACTCCCGCGCACAGTTCTGCAAAGACACGGAGGAAAACCAGAGAGGATCCCTACGTTAAACACGGCAGGAGCTTGTGGAGAAAAGTGAAAAAGCTTACAGCACCTGGTATTCCCAGGCGGTCTCCCATCCAAGTACTAACCAGGCCCGACCCTGCTTAGCTTCCGAGATCAGACGAGATCGGGCGTGTTCAGGGTGGTATGGCCGTAAGCTGTCCAAGGTACCACGCATGGGCCTTTTAGGGATGTCGCTCGTCAGACGCGCCTTCAACGCCCAGGCGGCAGCTGCGCTGAGAGCGTTCCGATCCGTCGGAGAAATACCAGAGAGTGGGACTCCCGCGCACAGTTCTGCAAAGACACGGAGGAAAACCAGAGAGGATCCCTACGTTAAACACGGCAGGAGCTTGTGGAGAAAAGTGAAAAAGCTTACAGCACCTGGTATTCCCAGGCGGTCTCCCATCCAAGTACTAACCAGGCCCGACCCTGCTTAGCTTACGAGATCAGACAAGATCGGGCGTGTTCAGGGTGGTATGGCCGTAAGCTGTCCAAGGTACCACGCATGGGCCTTTTAGGGATGTCGCTCGTCAGACGCGCCTTCAACGCCCAGGCGGCAGCTGCGCTGAGAGCGTTCCGATCCGTCGGAGAAATACCAGAGAGTGGGACTCCCGCGCACAGTTCTGCAAAGACACGGAGGAAAACCAGAGAGGATCCCTACGTTAAACACGGCAGGAGCTTGTGGAGAAAAGTGAAAAAGCTTACAGCACCTGGTATTCCCAGGCGGTCTCCCATCCAAGTACTAACCAGGCCCGACCCTGCTTAGCTTCCGAGATCAGACGAGATCGGGCGTGTTCAGGGTGGTATGGCCGTAAGCTGTCCAAGGTACCACGCATGGGCCTTTTAGGGATGTCGCTCGTCAGACGCGCCTTCAACGCCCAGGCGGCAGCTGCGCTGAGAGCGTTCCGATCCGTTCCTCCGTCGGAGAAATACCAGAGAGTGGGACTCCCGCGCACAGTTCTGCAAAGACACGGAGGAAAACCAGAGAGGATCCCAACGTTAAACACGGCAGGAGCTTGTGGAGAAAAGTGAAAAAGCTTACAGCACCTGGTATTCCCAGGCGGTCTCCCATCCAAGTACTAACCAGGCCCGACCCTGCTTAGCTTCCGAGATCAGACGAGATCGGGCGTGTTCAGGGTGGTATGGCCGTAAGCTGTCCAAGGTACCACGCATGGGCCTTTTAGGGATGTCGCTCGTCAGACGCGCCTTCAACGCCCAGGCGGCAGCTGCGCTGAGAGCGTTCCGATCCGTTCCTCCGTCGGAGAAATACCAGAGAGTGGGACTCCCGCGCACAGTTCTGCAAAGACACGGAGGAAAACCAGAGAGGATCCCTACGTTAAACACGGCAGGAGCTTGTGGAGAAAAGTGAAAAAGCTTACAGCACCTGGTATTCTCAGGCGGTCTCCCATCCAAGTACTAACCAGGCCCGACCCTGCTTAGCTTCCGAGATCAGACGAGATCGGGCGTGTTCAGGGTGGTATGGCCGTAAGCTGTCCAAGGTACCACGCATGGGCCTTTTAGGGATGTCGCTCGTCAGACGCGCCTTCAACGCCCAGGCGGCAGCTGCGCTGAGAGCGTTCCGATCCGTCGGAGAAATACCAGAGAGTGGGACTCCCGCGCACAGTTCTGCAAAGACACGGAGGAAAACCAGAGAGGATCCCTACGTTAAACACGGCAGGAGCTTGTGGAGAAAAGTGAAAAAGCTTACAGCACCTGGTATTCCCAGGCGGTCTCCCATCCAAGTACTAACCAGGCCCGACCCTGCTTAGCTTCCGAGATCAGACGAGATCGGGCGTGTTCAGGGTGGTATGGCCGTAAGCTGTCCAAGGTACCACGCATGGGCCTTTTAGGGATGTCGCTCGTCAGACGCGCCTTCAACGCCCAGGCGGCAGCTGCGCTGAGAGCGTTCCGATCCGTTCCTCCGTCGGAGAAATACCAGAGAGTGGGACTCCCGCGCACAGTTCTGCAAAGACACGGAGGAAAACCAGAGAGGATCCCTACGTTAAACACGGCAGGAGCTTGTGGAGAAAAGTGAAAAAGCTTACAGCACTTGGTATTCCCAGGCGGTCTCCCATCCAAGTACTAACCAGGCCCGACCCTGCTTAGCTTCCGAGATCAGACGAGATCGGGCGTGTTCAGGGTGGTATGGCCGTAAGCTGTCCAAGGTACCACGCATGGGCCTTTTAGGGATGTCGCTCGTCAGACGCGCCTTCAACGCCCAGGCGGCAGCTGCGCTGAGAGCGTTCCGATCCGTCGGAGAAATACCAGAGAGTGGGACTCCCGCGCACAGTTCTGCAAAGACACGGAGGAAAACCAGAGAGGATCCCTACGTTAAACACGGCAGGAGCTTGTGGAGAAAAGTGAAAAAGCTTACAGCACCTGGTATTCCCAGGCGGTCTCCCATCCAAGTACTAACCAGGCCCGACCCTGCTTAGCTTCCGAGATCAGACGAGATCGGGCGTGTTCAGGGTGGTATGGCCGTAAGCTGTCCAAGGTACCACGCATGGGCCTTTTAGGGATGTCGCTCGTCAGACGCGCCTTCAACGGCCAGGCGGCAGCTGCGCTGAGAGCGTTCCGATCCGTTCCTCCGTCGGAGAAATACCAGAGAGTGGGACTCCCGCGCACAGTTCTGCAAAGACACGGAGGAAAACCAGAGAGGATCCCTACGTTAAACACGGCAGGAGCTTGTGGAGAAAAGTGAAAAAGCTTACAGCACCTGGTATTCCCAGGCGGTCTCCCATCCAAGTACTAACCAGGCCCGACCCTGCTTAGCTTCCGAGATCAGACGAGATCGGGCGTGTTCAGGGTGGTATGGCCGTAAGCTGTCCAAGGTACCACGCATGGGCCTTTTAGGGATGTCGCTCGTCAGACGCGCCTTCAACGCCCAGGCGGCAGCTGCGCTGAGAGCGTTCCGATCCGTCGGAGAAATACCAGAGAGTGGGACTCCCGCGCACAGTTCTGCAAAGACACGGAGGAAAACCAGAGAGGATCCCTACGTTAAACACGGCAGGAGCTTGTGGAGAAAAGTGAAAAAGCTTACAGCACCTGGTATTCCCAGGCGGTCTCCCATCCAAGTACTAACCAGGCCCGACCCTGCTTAGCTTCCGAGATCAGACGAGATCGGGCGTGTTCAGGGTGGTATGGCCGTAAGCTGTCCAAGGTACCACGCATGGGCCTTTTAGGGATGTCGCTCGTCAGACGCGCCTTCAACGGCCAGGCGGCAGCTGCGCTGAGAGCGTTCCGATCCGTTCCTCCGTCGGAGAAATACCAGAGAGTGGGACTCCCGCGCACAGTTCTGCAAAGACACGGAGGAAAACCAGAGAGGATCCCTACGTTAAACACGGCAGGAGCTTGTGGAGAAAAGTGAAAAAGCTTACAGCACCTGGTATTCCCAGGCGGTCTCCCATCCAAGTACTAACCAGGCCCGACCCTGCTTAGCTTCCGAGATCAGACGAGATCGGGCGTGTTCAGGGTGGTATGGCCGTAAGCTGCCCAAGGTACCACGCATGGGCCTTTTAGGGATGTCGCTCGTCAGACGCGCCTTCAACGCCCAGGCGGCAGCTGCGCTGAGAGCGTTCCGATCCGTTCCTCCGTCGGAGAAATACCAGAGAGTGGGACTCCCGCGCACAGTTCTGCAAAGACACGGAGGAAAACCAGAGAGGATCCCTACGTTAAACACGGCAGGAGCTTGTGGAGAAAAGTGAAAAAGCTTACAGCACCTGGTATTCCCAGGCGGTCTCCCATCCAAGTACTAACCAGGCCCGACCCTGCTTAGCTTCCGAGATCAGACGAGATCGGGCGTGTTCAGGGTGGTATGGCCGTAAGCTGTCCAAGGTACCACGCATGGGCCTTTTAGGGATGTCGCTCGTCAGACGCGCCTTCAACGCCCAGGCGGCAGCTGCGCCGAGAGCGTTCCGATCCGTTCCTCCGTCGGAGAAATACCAGAGAGTGGGACTCCCGCGCACAGTTCTGCAAAGACACGGAGGAAAACCAGAGAGGATCCCTACGTTAAACACGGCAGGAGCTTGTGGAGAAAAGTGAAAAAGCTTACAGCACCTGGTATTCCCAGGCGGTCTCCCATCCAAGTACTAACCAGGCCCGACCCTGCTTAGCTTCCGAGATCAGACGAGATCGGGCGTGTTCAGGGTGGTATGGCCGTAAGCTGTCCAAGGTACCACGCATGGGCCTTTTAGGGATGTCGCTCGTCAGACGCGCCTTCAACGCCCAGGCGGCAGCTGCGCTGAGAGCGTTCCGATCCGTTCCTCCGTCGGAGAAATACCAGAGAGTGGGACTCCCGCGCACAGTTCTGCAAAGACACGGAGGAAAACCAGAGAGGATCCCTACGTTAAACACGGCAGGAGCTTGTGGAGAAAAGTGAAAAAGCTTACAGCACCTGGTATTCCCAGGCGGTCTCCCATCCAAGTACTAACCAGGCCCGACCCTGCTTAGCTTCCGAGATCAGACGAGATCGGGCGTGTTCAGGGTGGTATGGCCGTAAGCTGTCCAAGGTACCACGCATGGGCCTTTTAGGGATGTCGCTCGTCAGACGCGCCTTCAACGCCCAGGCGGCAGCTGCGCTGAGAGCGTTCCGATCCGTTCCTCCGTCGGAGAAATACCAGAGAGTGGGACTCCCGCGCACAGTTCTGCAAAGACACGGAGGAAAACCAGAGAGGATCCCTACGTTAAACACGGCAGGAGCTTGTGGAGAAAAGTGAAAAAGCTTACAGCACCTGGTATTCCCAGGCGGTCTCCCATCCAAGTACTAACCAGGCCCGACCCTGCTTAGCTTCCGAGATCAGACGAGATCGGGCGTGTTCAGGGTGGTATGGCCGTAAGCTGTCCAAGGTACCACGCATGGGCCTTTTAGGGATGTCGCTCGTCAGACGCGCCTTCAACGCCCAGGCGGCAGCTGCGCTGAGAGCGTTCCGATCCGTTCCTCCGTCGGAGAAATACCAGAGAGTGGGACTCCCGCGCACAGTTCTGCAAAGACACGGAGGAAAACCAGAGAGGATCCCTACGTTAAACACGGCAGGAGCTTGTGGAGAAAAGTGAAAAAGCTTACAGCACCTGGTATTCCCAGGCGGTCTCCCATCCAAGTACTAACCAGGCCCGACCCTGCTTAGCTTCCGAGATCAGACGAGATCGGGCGTGTTCAGGGTGGTATGGCCGTAAGCTGTCCAAGGTACCACGCATGGGCCTTTTAGGGATGTCGCTCGTCAGACGCGCCTTCAACGCCCAGGCGGCAGCTGCGCTGAGAGCGTTCCGATCCGTCGGAGAAATACCAGAGAGTGGGACTCCCGCGCACAGTTCTGCAAAGACACGGAGGAAAACCAGAGAGGATCCCTACGTTAAACACGGCAGGAGCTTGTGGAGAAAAGTGAAAAAGCTTACAGCACCTGGTATTCCCAGGCGGTCTCCCATCCAAGTACTAACCAGGCCCGACCCTGCTTAGCTTACGAGATCAGACAAGATCGGGCGTGTTCAGGGTGGTATGGCCGTAAGCTGTCCAAGGTACCACGCATGGGCCTTTTAGGGATGTCGCTCGTCAGACGCGCCTTCAACGCCCAGGCGGCAGCTGCGCTGAGAGCGTTCCGATCCGTCGGAGAAATACCAGAGAGTGGGACTCCCGCGCACAGTTCTGCAAAGACACGGAGGAAAACCAGAGAGGATCCCTACGTTAAACACGGCAGGAGCTTGTGGAGAAAAGTGAAAAAGCTTACAGCACCTGGTATTCCCAGGCGGTCTCCCATCCAAGTACTAACCAGGCCCGACCCTGCTTAGCTTCCGAGATCAGACGAGATCGGGCGTGTTCAGGGTGGTATGGCCGTAAGCTGTCCAAGGTACCACGCATGGGCCTTTTAGGGATGTCGCTCGTCAGACGCGCCTTCAACGCCCAGGCGGCAGCTGCGCTGAGAGCGTTCCGATCCGTTCCTCCGTCGGAGAAATACCAGAGAGTGGGACTCCCGCGCACAGTTCTGCAAAGACACGGAGGAAAACCAGAGAGGATCCCTACGTTAAACACGGCAGGAGCTTGTGGAGAAAAGTGAAAAAGCTTACAGCACCTGGTATTCCCAGGCGGTCTCCCATCCAAGTACTAACCAGGCCCGACCCTGCTTAGCTTCCGAGATCAGACGAGATCGGGCGTGTTCAGGGTGGTATGGCCGTAAGCTGTCCAAGGTACCACGCATGGGCCTTTTAGGGATGTCGCTCGTCAGACGCGCCTTCAACGCCCAGGCGGCAGCTGCGCTGAGAGCGTTCCGATCCGTTCCTCCGTCGGAGAAATACCAGAGAGTGGGACTCCCGCGCACAGTTCTGCAAAGACACGGAGGAAAACCAGAGAGGATCCCTACGTTAAACACGGCAGGAGCTTGTGGAGAAAAGTGAAAAAGCTTACAGCACCTGGTATTCCCAGGCGGTCTCCCATCCAAGTACTAACCAGGCCCGACCCTGCTTAGCTTCCGAGATCAGACGAGATCGGGCGTGTTCAGGGTGGTATGGCCGTAAGCTGTCCAAGGTACCACGCATGGGCCTTTTAGGGATGTCGCTCGTCAGACGCGCCTTCAACGCCCAGGCGGCAGCTGCGCTGAGAGCGTTCCGATCCGTTCCTCCGTCGGAGAAATACCAGAGAGTGGGACTCCCGCGCACAGTTCTGCAAAGACACGGAGGAAAACCAGAGAGGATCCCTACGTTAAACACGGCAGGAGCTTGTGGAGAAAAGTGAAAAAGCTTACAGCACCTGGTATTCCCAGGCGGTCTCCCATCCAAGTACTAACCAGGCCCGACCCTGCTTAGCTTCCGAGATCAGACGAGATCGGGCGTGTTCAGGGTGGTATGGCCGTAAGCTGTCCAAGGTACCACGCATGGGCCTTTTAGGGATGTCGCTCGTCAGACGCGCCTTCAACGCCCAGGCGGCAGCTGCGCTGAGAGCGTTCCGATCCGTCGGAGAAATACCAGAGAGTGGGACTCCCGCGCACAGTTCTGCAAAGACACGGAGGAAAACCAGAGAGGATCCCTACGTTAAACACGGCAGGAGCTTGTGGAGAAAAGTGAAAAAGCTTACAGCACCTGGTATTCCCAGGCGGTCTCCCATCCAAGTACTAACCAGGCCCGACCCTGCTTAGCTTACGAGATCAGACAAGATCGGGCGTGTTCAGGGTGGTATGGCCGTAAGCTGTCCAAGGTACCACGCATGGGCCTTTTAGGGATGTCGCTCGTCAGACGCGCCTTCAACGCCCAGGCGGCAGCTGCGCTGAGAGCGTTCCGATCCGTCGGAGAAATACCAGAGAGTGGGACTCCCGCGCACAGTTCTGCAAAGACACGGAGGAAAACCAGAGAGGATCCCTACGTTAAACACGGCAGGAGCTTGTGGAGAAAAGTGAAAAAGCTTACAGCACCTGGTATTCCCAGGCGGTCTCCCATCCAAGTACTAACCAGGCCCGACCCTGCTTAGCTTCCGAGATCAGACGAGATCGGGCGTGTTCAGGGTGGTATGGCCGTAAGCTGTCCAAGGTACCACGCATGGGCCTTTTAGGGATGTCGCTCGTCAGACGCGCCTTCAACGCCCAGGCGGCAGCTGCGCTGAGAGCGTTCCGATCCGTTCCTCCGTCGGAGAAATACCAGAGAGTGGGACTCCCGCGCACAGTTCTGCAAAGACACGGAGGAAAACCAGAGAGGATCCCAACGTTAAACACGGCAGGAGCTTGTGGAGAAAAGTGAAAAAGCTTACAGCACCTGGTATTCCCAGGCGGTCTCCCATCCAAGTACTAACCAGGCCCGACCCTGCTTAGCTTCCGAGATCAGACGAGATCGGGCGTGTTCAGGGTGGTATGGCCGTAAGCTGTCCAAGGTACCACGCATGGGCCTTTTAGGGATGTCGCTCGTCAGACGCGCCTTCAACGCCCAGGCGGCAGCTGCGCTGAGAGCGTTCCGATCCGTTCCTCCGTCGGAGAAATACCAGAGAGTGGGACTCCCGCGCACAGTTCTGCAAAGACACGGAGGAAAACCAGAGAGGATCCCTACGTTAAACACGGCAGGAGCTTGTGGAGAAAAGTGAAAAAGCTTACAGCACCTGGTATTCTCAGGCGGTCTCCCATCCAAGTACTAACCAGGCCCGACCCTGCTTAGCTTCCGAGATCAGACGAGATCGGGCGTGTTCAGGGTGGTATGGCCGTAAGCTGTCCAAGGTACCACGCATGGGCCTTTTAGGGATGTCGCTCGTCAGACGCGCCTTCAACGCCCAGGCGGCAGCTGCGCTGAGAGCGTTCCGATCCGTCGGAGAAATACCAGAGAGTGGGACTCCCGCGCACAGTTCTGCAAAGACACGGAGGAAAACCAGAGAGGATCCCTACGTTAAACACGGCAGGAGCTTGTGGAGAAAAGTGAAAAAGCTTACAGCACCTGGTATTCCCAGGCGGTCTCCCATCCAAGTACTAACCAGGCCCGACCCTGCTTAGCTTCCGAGATCAGACGAGATCGGGCGTGTTCAGGGTGGTATGGCCGTAAGCTGTCCAAGGTACCACGCATGGGCCTTTTAGGGATGTCGCTCGTCAGACGCGCCTTCAACGCCCAGGCGGCAGCTGCGCTGAGAGCGTTCCGATCCGTTCCTCCGTCGGAGAAATACCAGAGAGTGGGACTCCCGCGCACAGTTCTGCAAAGACACGGAGGAAAACCAGAGAGGATCCCTACGTTAAACACGGCAGGAGCTTGTGGAGAAAAGTGAAAAAGCTTACAGCACTTGGTATTCCCAGGCGGTCTCCCATCCAAGTACTAACCAGGCCCGACCCTGCTTAGCTTCCGAGATCAGACGAGATCGGGCGTGTTCAGGGTGGTATGGCCGTAAGCTGTCCAAGGTACCACGCATGGGCCTTTTAGGGATGTCGCTCGTCAGACGCGCCTTCAACGCCCAGGCGGCAGCTGCGCTGAGAGCGTTCCGATCCGTCGGAGAAATACCAGAGAGTGGGACTCCCGCGCACAGTTCTGCAAAGACACGGAGGAAAACCAGAGAGGATCCCTACGTTAAACACGGCAGGAGCTTGTGGAGAAAAGTGAAAAAGCTTACAGCACCTGGTATTCCCAGGCGGTCTCCCATCCAAGTACTAACCAGGCCCGACCCTGCTTAGCTTCCGAGATCAGACGAGATCGGGCGTGTTCAGGGTGGTATGGCCGTAAGCTGTCCAAGGTACCACGCATGGGCCTTTTAGGGATGTCGCTCGTCAGACGCGCCTTCAACGGCCAGGCGGCAGCTGCGCTGAGAGCGTTCCGATCCGTTCCTCCGTCGGAGAAATACCAGAGAGTGGGACTCCCGCGCACAGTTCTGCAAAGACACGGAGGAAAACCAGAGAGGATCCCTACGTTAAACACGGCAGGAGCTTGTGGAGAAAAGTGAAAAAGCTTACAGCACCTGGTATTCCCAGGCGGTCTCCCATCCAAGTACTAACCAGGCCCGACCCTGCTTAGCTTCCGAGATCAGACGAGATCGGGCGTGTTCAGGGTGGTATGGCCGTAAGCTGTCCAAGGTACCACGCATGGGCCTTTTAGGGATGTCGCTCGTCAGACGCGCCTTCAACGCCCAGGCGGCAGCTGCGCTGAGAGCGTTCCGATCCGTCGGAGAAATACCAGAGAGTGGGACTCCCGCGCACAGTTCTGCAAAGACACGGAGGAAAAGAGAGGATCCCTACGTAAACACGGCAGGAGCTTGTGGGAGAAGTGGATAACAGCTTTACAGCACCTGGTATTCCCAGGCGGTCTCCCATCCAAGTACTAACCAGGCCCGACCCTGCTTAGCTTCCGAGATCAGACGAGATCGGGCGTGTTCAGGGTGGTATGGCCGTAAGCTGTCCAAGGTACCACGCATGGGCCTTTTAGGGATGTCGCTCGTCAGACGCGCCTTCAACGGCCAGGCGGCAGCTGCGCTGAGAGCGTTCCGATCCGTTCCTCCGTCGGAGAAATACCAGAGAGTGGGACTCCCGCGCACAGTTCTGCAAAGACACGGAGGAAAACCAGAGAGGGATCCCTACGTTAAACACGGCAGGAGCTTGTGGAGAAAAGTGAAAAAGCTTACAGCACCTGGTATTCCCAGGCGGTCTCCCATCCAAGTACTAACCAGGCCCGACCCTGCTTAGCTTCCGAGATCAGACGAGATCGGGCGTGTTCAGGGTGGTATGGCCGTAAGCTGCCCAAGGTACCACGCATGGGCCTTTTAGGGATGTCGCTCGTCAGACGCGCCTTCAACGCCCAGGCGGCAGCTGCGCTGAGAGCGTTCCGATCCGTTCCTCCGTCGGAGAAATACCAGAGAGTGGGACTCCCGCGCACAGTTCTGCAAAGACACGGAGGAAAACCAGAGAGGATCCCTACGTTAAACACGGCAGGAGCTTGTGGAGAAAAGTGAAAAAGCTTACAGCACCTGGTATTCCCAGGCGGTCTCCCATCCAAGTACTAACCAGGCCCGACCCTGCTTAGTTTCCGAGATCAGACGAGATCGGGCGTGTTCAGGGTGGTATGGCCGTAAGCTGTCCAAGGTACCACGCATGGGCCTTTTAGGGATGTCGCTCGTCAGACGCGCCTTCAACGCCCAGGCGGCAGCTGCGCTGAGAGCGTTCCGATCCGTCGGAGAAATACCAGAGAGTGGGACTCCCGCGCACAGTTCTGCAAAGACACGGAGGAAAACCAGAGAGGATCCCTACGTTAAACACGGCAGGAGCTTGTGGGAGAAAAGTGAAAAAGCTTACAGCACCTGGTATTCCCAGGCGGTCTCCCATCCAAGTACTAACCAGGCCCGACCCTGCTTAGCTTCCGAGATCAGACGAGATCGGGCGTGTTCAGGGTGGTATGGCCGTAAGCTGCCCAAGGTACCACGCATGGGCCTTTTAGGGATGTCGCTCGTCAGACGCGCCTTCAACGCCCAGGCGGCAGCTGCGCTGAGAGCGTTCCGATCCGTTCCTCCGTCGGAGAAATACCAGAGAGTGGGACTCCCGCGCACAGTTCTGCAAAGACACGGAGGAAAACCAGAGAGGATCCCTACGTTAAACACGGCAGGAGCTTGTGGAGAAAAGTGAAAAAGCTTACAGCACCTGGTATTCCCAGGCGGTCTCCCATCCAAGTACTAACCAGGCCCGACCCTGCTTAGCTTCCGAGATCAGACGAGATCGGGCGTGTTCAGGGTGGTATGGCCGTAAGCTGCCCAAGGTACCACGCATGGGCCTTTTAGGGATGTCGCTCGTCAGACGCGCCTTCAACGCCCAGGCGGCAGCTGCGCTGAGAGCGTTCCGATCCGTTCCTCCGTCGGAGAAATACCAGAGAGTGGGACTCCCGCGCACAGTTCTGCAAAGACACGGAGGAAAACCAGAGAGGATCCCTACGTTAAACACGGCAGGAGCTTGTGGAGAAAAGTGAAAAAGCTTACAGCACCTGGTATTCCCAGGCGGTCTCCCATCCAAGTACTAACCAGGCCCGACCCTGCTTAGCTTCCGAGATCAGACGAGATCGGGCGTGTTCAGGGTGGTATGGCCGTAAGCTGTCCAAGGTACCACGCATGGGCCTTTTAGGGATGTCGCTCGTCAGACGCGCCTTCAACGCCCAGGCGGCAGCTGCGCTGAGAGCGTTCCGATCCGTCGGAGAAATACCAGAGAGTGGGACTCCCGCGCACAGTTCTGCAAAGACACGGAGGAAAACCAGAGAGGATCCCTACGTTAAACACGGCAGGAGCTTGTGGAGAAAAGTGAAAAAGCTTACAGCACCTGGTATTCCCAGGCGGTCTCCCATCCAAGTACTAACCAGGCCCGACCCTGCTTAGCTTCCGAGATCAGACGAGATCGGGCGTGTTCAGGGTGGTATGGCCGTAAGCTGCCCAAGGTACCACGCATGGGCCTTTTAGGGATGTCGCTCGTCAGACGCGCCTTCAACGCCCAGGCGGCAGCTGCGCTGAGAGCGTTCCGATCCGTTCCTCCGTCGGAGAAATACCAGAGAGTGGGACTCCCGCGCACAGTTCTGCAAAGACACGGAGGAAAACCAGAGAGGATCCCTACGTTAAACACGGCAGGAGCTTGTGGAGAAAAGTGAAAAAGCTTACAGCACCTGGTATTCCCAGGCGGTCTCCCATCCAAGTACTAACCAGGCCCGACCCTTCTTAGCTTCCGAGATCAGACGAGATCGGGCGTGTTCAGGGTGGTATGGCCGTAAGCTGTCCAAGGTACCACGCATGGGCCTTTTAGGGATGTCGCTCGTCAGACGCGCCTTCAACGCCCAGGCGGCAGCTGCGCTGAGAGCGTTCCGATCCGTTCCTCCGTCGGAGAAATACCAGAGAGTGGGACTCCCGCGCACAGTTCTGCAAAGACACGGAGGAAAACCAGAGAGGATCCCTACGTTAAACACGGCAGGAGCTTGTGGAGAAAAGTGAAAAAGCTTACAGCACCTGGTATTCCCAGGCCGTCTCCCATCCAAGTACTAACCAGGCCCGACCCTGCTTAGCTTCCGAGATCAGACGAGATCGGGCGTGTTCAGGGTGGTATGGCCGTAAGCTGTCCAAGGTACCACGCATGGGCCTTTTAGGGATGTCGCTCGTCAGACGCGCCTTCAACGCCCAGGCGGCAGCTGCGCTGAGAGCGTTCCGATCCGTTCCTCCGTCGGAGAAATACCAGAGAGTGGGACTCCCGCGCACAGTTCTGCAAAGACACGGAGGAAAACCAGAGAGGATCCCTACGTTAAACACGGCAGGAGCTTGTGGAGAAAAGTGAAAAAGCTTACAGCACCTGGTATTCCCAGGCGGTCTCCCATCCAAGTACTAACCAGGCCCGACCCTGCTTAGCTTCCGAGATCAGACGAGATCGGGCGTGTTCAGGGTGGTATGGCCGTAAGCTGTCCAAGGTACCACGCATGGGCCTTTTAGGGATGTCGCTCGTCAGACGCGCCTTCAACGCCCAGGCGGCAGCTGCGCTGAGAGCGTTCCGATCCGTCGGAGAAATACCAGAGAGTGGGACTCCCGCGCACAGTTCTGCAAAGACACGGAGGAAAACCAGAGAGGATCCCTACGTTAAACACGGCAGGAGCTTGTGGAGAAAAGTGAAAAAGCTTACAGCACCTGGTATTCCCAGGCGGTCTCCCATCCAAGTACTAACCAGGCCCGACCCTGCTTAGCTTCCGAGATCAGACGAGATCGGGCGTGTTCAGGGTGGTATGGCCGTAAGCTGCCCAAGGTACCACGCATGGGCCTTTTAGGGATGTCGCTCGTCAGACGCGCCTTCAACGCCCAGGCGGCAGCTGCGCTGAGAGCGTTCCGATCCGTTCCTCCGTCGGAGAAATACCAGAGAGTGGGACTCCCGCGCACAGTTCTGCAAAGACACGGAGGAAAACCAGAGAGGATCCCTACGTTAAACACGGCAGGAGCTTGTGGAGAAAAGTGAAAAAGCTTACAGCACCTGGTATTCCCAGGCGGTCTCCCATCCAAGTACTAACCAGGCCCGACCCTTCTTAGCTTCCGAGATCAGACGAGATCGGGCGTGTTCAGGGTGGTATGGCCGTAAGCTGTCCAAGGTACCACGCATGGGCCTTTTAGGGATGTCGCTCGTCAGACGCGCCTTCAACGCCCAGGCGGCAGCTGCGCTGAGAGCGTTCCGATCCGTTCCTCCGTCGGAGAAATACCAGAGAGTGGGACTCCCGCGCACAGTTCTGCAAAGACACGGAGGAAAACCAGAGAGGATCCCTACGTTAAACACGGCAGGAGCTTGTGGAGAAAAGTGAAAAAGCTTACAGCACCTGGTATTCCCAGGCGGTCTCCCATCCAAGTACTAACCAGGCCCGACCCTGCTTAGCTTCCGAGATCAGACGAGATCGGGCGTGTTCAGGGTGGTATGGCCGTAAGCTGCCCAAGGTACCACGCATGGGCCTTTTAGGGATGTCGCTCGTCAGACGCGCCTTCAACGCCCAGGCGGCAGCTGCGCTGAGAGCGTTCCGATCCGTCGGAGAAATACCAGAGAGTGGGACTCCCGCGCACAGTTCTGCAAAGACACGGAGGAAAACCAGAGAGGATCCCTACGTTAAACACGGCAGGAGCTTGTGGAGAAAAGTGAAAAAGCTTACAGCACCTGGTATTCCCAGGCGGTCTCCCATCCAAGTACTAACCAGGCCCGACCCTGCTTAGCTTCCGAGATCAGACGAGATCGGGCGTGTTCAGGGTGGTATGGCCGTAAGCTGCCCAAGGTACCACGCATGGGCCTTTTAGGGATGTCGCTCGTCAGACGCGCCTTCAACGCCCAGGCGGCAGCTGCGCTGAGAGCGTTCCGATCCGTTCCTCCGTCGGAGAAATACCAGAGAGTGGGACTCCCGCGCACAGTTCTGCAAAGACACGGAGGAAAACCAGAGAGGATCCCTACGTTAAACACGGCAGGAGCTTGTGGAGAAAAGTGAAAAAGCTTACAGCACCTGGTATTCCCAGGCGGTCTCCCATCCAAGTACTAACCAGGCCCGACCCTTCTTAGCTTCCGAGATCAGACGAGATCGGGCGTGTTCAGGGTGGTATGGCCGTAAGCTGTCCAAGGTACCACGCATGGGCCTTTTAGGGATGTCGCTCGTCAGACGCGCCTTCAACGCCCAGGCGGCAGCTGCGCTGAGAGCGTTCCGATCCGTTCCTCCGTCGGAGAAATACCAGAGAGTGGGACTCCCGCGCACAGTTCTGCAAAGACACGGAGGAAAACCAGAGAGGATCCCTACGTTAAACACGGCAGGAGCTTGTGGAGAAAAGTGAAAAAGCTTACAGCACCTGGTATTCCCAGGCGGTCTCCCATCCAAGTACTAACCAGGCCCGACCCTGCTTAGCTTCCGAGATCAGACGAGATCGGGCGTGTTCAGGGTGGTATGGCCGTAAGCTGCCCAAGGTACCACGCATGGGCCTTTTAGGGATGTCGCTCGTCAGACGCGCCTTCAACGCCCAGGCGGCAGCTGCGCTGAGAGCGTTCCGATCCGTCGGAGAAATACCAGAGAGTGGGACTCCCGCGCACAGTTCTGCAAAGACACGGAGGAAAACCAGAGAGGATCCCTACGTTAAACACGGCAGGAGCTTGTGGAGAAAAGTGAAAAAGCTTACAGCACCTGGTATTCCCAGGCGGTCTCCCATCCAAGTACTAACCAGGCCCGACCCTGCTTAGCTTCCGAGATCAGACGAGATCGGGCGTGTTCAGGGTGGTATGGCCGTAAGCTGTCCAAGGTACCACGCATGGGCCTTTTAGGGATGTCGCTCGTCAGACGCGCCTTCAACGCCCAGGCGGCAGCTGCGCTGAGAGCGTTCCGATCCGTTCCTCCGTCGGAGAAATACCAGAGAGTGGGACTCCCGCGCACAGTTCTGCAAAGACACGGAGTAGAACGAGAGAGGATCCCTACGTTAAACACGGCAGGAGCTTGTGGAGAAAAGTGAAAAAGCTTACAGCACCTGGTATTCCCAGGCGGTCTCCCATCCAAGTACTAACCAGGCCCGACCCTGCTTAGCTTCCGAGATCAGACGAGATCGGGCGTGTTCAGGGTGGTATGGCCGTAAGCTGTCCAAGGTACCACGCATGGGCCTTTTAGGGATGTCGCTCGTCAGACGCGCCTTCAACGCCCAGGCGGCAGCTGCGCTGAGAGCGTTCCGATCCGTCGGAGAAATACCAGAGAGTGGGACTCCCGCGCACAGTTCTGCAAAGACACGGAGGAAAACCAGAGAGGATCCCTACGTTAAACACGGCAGGAGCTTGTGGAGAAAAGTGAAAAAGCTTACAGCACCTGGTATTCCCAGGCGGTCTCCCATCCAAGTACTAACCAGGCCCGACCCTGCTTAGCTTACGAGATCAGACGAGATCGGGCGTGTTCAGGGTGGTATGGCCGTAAGCTGCCCAAGGTACCACGCATGGGCCTTTTAGGGATGTCGCTCGTCAGACGCGCCTTCAACGCCCAGGCGGCAGCTGCGCTGAGAGCGTTCCGATCCGTTCCTCCGTCGGAGAAATACCAGAGAGTGGGACTCCCGCGCACAGTTCTGCAAAGACACGGAGGAAAACCAGAGAGGATCCCTACGTTAAACACGGCAGGAGCTTGTGGAGAAAAGTGAAAAAGCTTACAGCACCTGGTATTCCCAGGCGGTCTCCCATCCAAGTACTAACCAGGCCCGACCCTGCTTAGCTTCCGAGATCAGACGAGATCGGGCGTGTTCAGGGTGGTATGGCCGTAAGCTGTCCAAGGTACCACGCATGGGCCTTTTAGGGATGTCGCTCGTCAGACGCGCCTTCAACGCCCAGGCGGCAGCTGCGCTGAGAGCGTTCCGATCCGTTCCTCCGTCGGAGAAATACCAGAGAGTGGGACTCCCGCGCACAGTTCTGCAAAGACACGGAGGAAAACCAGAGAGGATCCCTACGTTAAACACGGCAGGAGCTTGTGGAGAAAAGTGAAAAAGCTTACAGCACCTGGTATTCCCAGGCGGTCTCCCATCCAAGTACTAACCAGGCCCGACCCTGCTTAGCTTCCGAGATCAGACGAGATCGGGCGTGTTCAGGTTGGTATGGCCGTAAGCTGTCCAAGGTACCACGCATGGGCCTTTTAGGGATGTCGCTCGTCAGACGCGCCTTCAACGCCCAGGCGGCAGCTGCGCTGAGAGCGTTCCGATCCGTCGGAGAAATACCAGAGAGTGGGACTCCCGCGCACAGTTCTGCAAAGACACGGAGGAAAACCAGAGAGGATCCCTACGTTAAACACGGCAGGAGCTTGTGGAGAAAAGTGAAAAAGCTTACAGCACCTGGTATTCCCAGGCGGTCTCCCATCCAAGTACTAACCAGGCCCGACCCTGCTTAGCTTCCGAGATCAGCCGAGATCGGGCGTGTTCAGGGTGGTATGGCCGTAAGCTGTCCAAGGTACCACGCATGGGCCTTTTAGGGATGTTGCTCGTCAGACGCGCCTTCAACGCCCAGGCGGCAGCTGCGCTGAGAGCGTTCCGATCCGTTCCTCCGTCGGAGAAATACCAGAGAGTGGGACTCCCGCGCACAGTTCTGCAAAGACACGGAGTAGAACGAGAGAGGATCCCTACGTTAAACACGGCAGGAGCTTGTGGAGAAAAGTGAAAAAGCTTACAGCACCTGGTATTCCCAGGCGGTCTCCCATCCAAGTACTAACCAGGCCCGACCCTGCTTAGCTTCCGAGATCAGACGAGATCGGGCGTGTTCAGGGTGGTATGGCCGTAAGCTGTCCAAGGTACCACGCATGGGCCTTTTAGGGATGTCGCTCGTCAGACGCGCCTTCAACGCCCAGGCGGCAGCTGCGCTGAGAGCGTTCCGATCCGTCGGAGAAATACCAGAGAGTGGGACTCCCGCGCACAGTTCTGCAAAGACACGGAGGAAAACCAGAGAGGATCCCTACGTTAAACACGGCAGGAGCTTGTGGAGAAAAGTGAAAAAGCTTACAGCACCTGGTATTCCCAGGCGGTCTCCCATCCAAGTACTAACCAGGCCCGACCCTGCTTAGCTTACGAGATCAGACGAGATCGGGCGTGTTCAGGGTGGTATGGCCGTAAGCTGCCCAAGGTACCACGCATGGGCCTTTTAGGGATGTCGCTCGTCAGACGCGCCTTCAACGCCCAGGCGGCAGCTGCGCTGAGAGCGTTCCGATCCGTTCCTCCGTCGGAGAAATACCAGAGAGTGGGACTCCCGCGCACAGTTCTGCAAAGACACGGAGGAAAACCAGAGAGGATCCCTACGTTAAACACGGCAGGAGCTTGTGGAGAAAAGTGAAAAAGCTTACAGCACCTGGTATTCCCAGGCGGTCTCCCATCCAAGTACTAACCAGGCCCGACCCTGCTTAGCTTCCGAGATCAGACGAGATCGGGCGTGTTCAGGGTGGTATGGCCGTAAGCTGTCCAAGGTACCACGCATGGGCCTTTTAGGGATGTCGCTCGTCAGACGCGCCTTCAACGCCCAGGCGGCAGCTGCGCTGAGAGCGTTCCGATCCGTTCCTCCGTCGGAGAAATACCAGAGAGTGGGACTCCCGCGCACAGTTCTGCAAAGACATGGAGGAAAACCAGAGAGGATCCCTACGTTAAACACGGCAGGAGCTTGTGGAGAAAAGTGAAAAAGCTTACAGCACCTGGTATTCCCAGGCGGTCTCCCATCCAAGTACTAACCAGGCCCGACCCTGCTTAGCTTCCGAGATCAGACGAGATCGGGCGTGTTCAGGTTGGTATGGCCGTAAGCTGTCCAAGGTACCACGCATGGGCCTTTTAGGGATGTCGCTCGTCAGACGCGCCTTCAACGCCCAGGCGGCAGCTGCGCTGAGAGCGTTCCGATCCGTCGGAGAAATACCAGAGAGTGGGACTCCCGCGCACAGTTCTGCAAAGACACGGAGGAAAACCAGAGAGGATCCCTACGTTAAACACGGCAGGAGCTTGTGGAGAAAAGTGAAAAAGCTTACAGCACCTGGTATTCCCAGGCGGTCTCCCATCCAAGTACTAACCAGGCCCGACCCTGCTTAGCTTCCGAGATCAGACGAGATCGGGCGTGTTCAGGGTGGTATGGCCGTAAGCTGTCCAAGGTACCACGCATGGGCCTTTTAGGGATGTCGCTCGTCAGACGCGCCTTCAACGCCCAGGCGGCAGCTGCGCTGAGAGCGTTCCGATCCGTCGGAGAAATACCAGAGAGTGGGACTCCCGCGCACAGTTCTGCAAAGACACGGAGGAAAACCAGAGAGGATCCCTACGTTAAACACGGCAGGAGCTTGTGGAGAAAAGTGAAAAAGCTTACAGCACCTGGTATTCCCAGGCGGTCTCCCATCCAAGTACTAACCAGGCCCGACCCTGCTTAGCTTACGAGATCAGACGAGATCGGGCGTGTTCAGGGTGGTATGGCCGTAAGCTGCCCAAGGTACCACGCATGGGCCTTTTAGGGATGTCGCTCGTCAGACGCGCCTTCAACGCCCAGGCGGCAGCTGCGCTGAGAGCGTTCCGATCCGTTCCTCCGTCGGAGAAATACCAGAGAGTGGGACTCCCGCGCACAGTTCTGCAAAGACACGGAGGAAAACCAGAGAGGATCCCTACGTTAAACACGGCAGGAGCTTGTGGAGAAAAGTGAAAAAGCTTACAGCACCTGGTATTCCCAGGCGGTCTCCCATCCAAGTACTAACCAGGCCCGACCCTGCTTAGCTTCCGAGATCAGACGAGATCGGGCGTGTTCAGGGTGGTATGGCCGTAAGCTGTCCAAGGTACCACGCATGGGCCTTTTAGGGATGTCGCTCGTCAGACGCGCCTTCAACGCCCAGGCGGCAGCTGCGCTGAGAGCGTTCCGATCCGTTCCTCCGTCGGAGAAATACCAGAGAGTGGGACTCCCGCGCACAGTTCTGCAAAGACACGGAGGAAAACCAGAGAGGATCCCTACGTTAAACACGGCAGGAGCTTGTGGAGAAAAGTGAAAAAGCTTACAGCACCTGGTATTCCCAGGCGGTCTCCCATCCAAGTACTAACCAGGCCCGACCCTGCTTAGCTTCCGAGATCAGACGAGATCGGGCGTGTTCAGGGTGGTATGGCCGTAAGCTGTCCAAGGTACCACGCATGGGCCTTTTAGGGATGTCGCTCGTCAGACGCGCCTTCAACGCCCAGGCGGCAGCTGCGCTGAGAGCGTTCCGATCCGTTCCTCCGTCGGAGAAATACCAGAGAGTGGGACTCCCGCGCACAGTTCTGCAAAGACACGGAGGAAAACCAGAGAGGATCCCTACGTTAAACACGGCAGGAGCTTGTGGAGAAAAGTGAAAAAGCTTACAGCACCTGGTATTCCCAGGCGGTCTCCCATCCAAGTACTAACCAGGCCCGACCCTGCTTAGTTTCCGAGATCAGACGAGATCGGGCGTGTTCAGGGTGGTATGGCCGTAAGCTGTCCAAGGTACCACGCATGGGCCTTTTAGGGATGTCGCTCGTCAGACGCGCCTTCAACGGCCAGGCGGCAGCTGCGCTGAGAGCGTTCCGATCCGTCGGAGAAATACCAGAGAGTGGGACTCCCGCGCACAGTTCTGCAAAGACACGGAGGAAAACCAGAGAGGATCCCTACGTTAAACACGGCAGGAGCTTGTGGAGAAAAGTGAAAAAGCTTACAGCACCTGGTATTCCCAGGCGGTCTCCCATCCAAGTACTAACCAGGCCCGACCCTGCTTAGCTTCCGAGATCAGACGAGATCGGGCGTGTTCAGGGTGGTATGGCCGTAAGCTGTCCAAGGTACCACGCATGGGCCTTTTAGGGATGTCGCTCGTCAGACGCGCCTTCAACGCCCAGGCGGCAGCTGCGCTGAGAGCGTTCCGATCCGTTCCTCCGTCGGAGAAATACCAGAGAGTGGGACTCCCGCGCACAGTTCTGCAAAGACACGGAGGAAAACCAGAGAGGATCCCTACGTTAAACACGGCAGGAGCTTGTGGAGAAAAGTGAAAAAGCTTACAGCACCTGGTATTCCCAGGCGGTCTCCCATCCAAGTACTAACCAGGCCCGACCCTGCTTAGTTTCCGAGATCAGACGAGATCGGGCGTGTTCAGGGTGGTATGGCCGTAAGCTGTCCAAGGTACCACGCATGGGCCTTTTAGGGATGTCGCTCGTCAGACGCGCCTTCAACGGCCAGGCGGCAGCTGCGCTGAGAGCGTTCCGATCCGTCGGAGAAATACCAGAGAGTGGGACTCCCGCGCACAGTTCTGCAAAGACACGGAGGAAAACCAGAGAGGATCCCTACGTTAAACACGGCAGGAGCTTGTGGAGAAAAGTGAAAAAGCTTACAGCACCTGGTATTCCCAGGCGGTCTCCCATCCAAGTACTAACCAGGCCCGACCCTGCTTAGCTTCCGAGATCAGACGAGATCGGGCGTGTTCAGGGTGGTATGGCCGTAAGCTGTCCAAGGTACCACGCATGGGCCTTTTAGGGATGTCGCTCGTCAGACGCGCCTTCAACGCCCAGGCGGCAGCTGCGCTGAGAGCGTTCCGATCCGTTCCTCCGTCGGAGAAATACCAGAGAGTGGGACTCCCGCGCACAGTTCTGCAAAGACACGGAGGAAAACCAGAGAGGATCCCTACGTTAAACACGGCAGGAGCTTGTGGAGAAAAGTGAAAAAGCTTACAGCACCTGGTATTCCCAGGCGGTCTCCCATCCAAGTACTAACCAGGCCCGACCCTGCTTAGTTTCCGAGATCAGACGAGATCGGGCGTGTTCAGGGTGGTATGGCCGTAAGCTGTCCAAGGTACCACGCATGGGCCTTTTAGGGATGTCGCTCGTCAGACGCGCCTTCAACGGCCAGGCGGCAGCTGCGCTGAGAGCGTTCCGATCCGTCGGAGAAATACCAGAGAGTGGGACTCCCGCGCACAGTTCTGCAAAGACACGGAGGAAAACCAGAGAGGATCCCTACGTTAAACACGGCAGGAGCTTGTGGAGAAAAGTGAAAAAGCTTACAGCACCTGGTATTCCCAGGCGGTCTCCCATCCAAGTACTAACCAGGCCCGACCCTGCTTAGCTTACGAGAT
>NC_089540.1:2539182-2581682 GCF_963924715.1 Thunnus thynnus
TAACCAGGCCCGACCCTGCTTAGCTTCCGAGATCAGACGAGATCGGGCGTGTTCAGGGTGGTATGGCCGTAAGCTGTCCAAGGTACCACGCATGGGCCTTTTAGGGATGTCGCTCGTCAGACGCGCCTTCAACGCCCAGGCGGCAGCTGCGCTGAGAGCGTTCCGATCCGTCGGAGAAATACCAGAGAGTGGGACTCCCGCGCACAGTTCTGCAAAGACACGGAGGAAAACCAGAGAGGATCCCTACGTTAAACACGGCAGGAGCTTGTGGAGAAAAGTGAAAAAGCTTACAGCACCTGGTATTCCCAGGCGGTCTCCCATCCAAGTACTAACCAGGCCCGACCCTGCTTAGCTTCCGAGATCAGACGAGATCGGGCGTGTTCAGGGTGGTATGGCCGTAAGCTGTCCAAGGTACCACGCATGGGCCTTTTAGGGATGTCGCTCGTCAGACGCGCCTTCAACGGCCAGGCGGCAGCTGCGCTGAGAGCGTTCCGATCCGTTCCTCCGTCGGAGAAATACCAGAGAGTGGGACTCCCGCGCACAGTTCTGCAAAGACACGGAGGAAAACCAGAGAGGATCCCTACGTTAAACACGGCAGGAGCTTGTGGAGAAAAGTGAAAAAGCTTACAGCACCTGGTATTCCCAGGCGGTCTCCCATCCAAGTACTAACCAGGCCCGACCCTGCTTAGCTTCCGAGATCAGACGAGATCGGGCGTGTTCAGGGTGGTATGGCCGTAAGCTGTCCAAGGTACCACGCATGGGCCTTTTAGGGATGTCGCTCGTCAGACGCGCCTTCAACGCCCAGGCGGCAGCTGCGCTGAGAGCGTTCCGATCCGTTCCTCCGTCGGAGAAATACCAGAGAGTGGGACTCCCGCGCACAGTTCTGCAAAGACACGGAGGAAAACCAGAGAGGATCCCTACGTTAAACACGGCAGGAGCTTGTGGAGAAAAGTGAAAAAGCTTACAGCACCTGGTATTCCCAGGCGGTCTCCCATCCAAGTACTAACCAGGCCCGACCCTTCTTAGCTTCCGAGATCAGACGAGATCGGGCGTGTTCAGGGTGGTATGGCCGTAAGCTGTCCAAGGTACCACGCATGGGCCTTTTAGGGATGTCGCTCGTCAGACGCGCCTTCAACGCCCAGGCGGCAGCTGCGCTGAGAGCGTTCCGATCCGTTCCTCCGTCGGAGAAATACCAGAGAGTGGGACTCCCGCGCACAGTTCTGCAAAGACACGGAGGAAAACCAGAGAGGATCCCTACGTTAAACACGGCAGGAGCTTGTGGAGAAAAGTGAAAAAGCTTACAGCACCTGGTATTCCCAGGCGGTCTCCCATCCAAGTACTAACCAGGCCCGACCCTGCTTAGCTTCCGAGATCAGACGAGATCGGGCGTGTTCAGGGTGGTATGGCCGTAAGCTGTCCAAGGTACCACGCATGGGCCTTTTAGGGATGTCGCTCGTCAGACGCGCCTTCAACGCCCAGGCGGCAGCTGCGCTGAGAGCGTTCCGATCCGTTCCTCCGTCGGAGAAATACCAGAGAGTGGGACTCCCGCGCACAGTTCTGCAAAGACACGGAGGAAAACCAGAGAGGATCCCTACGTTAAACACGGCAGGAGCTTGTGGAGAAAAGTGAAAAAGCTTACAGCACCTGGTATTCCCAGGCGGTCTCCCATCCAAGTACTAACCAGGCCCGACCCTGCTTAGCTTCCGAGATCAGACGAGATCGGGCGTGTTCAGGGTGGTATGGCCGTAAGCTGTCCAAGGTACCACGCATGGGCCTTTTAGGGATGTCGCTCGTCAGACGCACCTTCAACGCCCAGGCGGCAGCTGCGCTGAGAGCGTTCCGATCCGTTCCTCCGTCGGAGAAATACCAGAGAGTGGGACTCCCGCGCACAGTTCTGCAAAGACACGGAGGAAAACCAGAGAGGATCCCTACGTTAAACACGGCAGGAGCTTGTGGAGAAAAGTGAAAAAGTTTACAGCACCTGGTATTCCCAGGCGGACTCCCATCCAAGTACTAACCAGGCCCGACCCTGCTTAGCTTCCGAGATCAGACGAGATCGGGCGTGTTCAGGGTGGTATGGCCGTAAGCTGTCCAAGGTACCACGCATGGGCCTTTTAGGGATGTCGCTCGTCAGACGCGCCTTCAACGCCCAGGCGGCAGCTGCGCTGAGAGCGTTCCGATCCGTCTGAGAAATACCAGAGAGTGGGACTCCCGCGCACAGTTCTGCAAAGACACGGAGGAAAACCAGAGAGGATCCCTACGTTAAACACGGCAGGAGCTTGTGGAGAAAAGTGAAAAAGCTTACAGCACCTGGTATTCCCAGGCGGTCTCCCATCCAAGTACTAACCAGGCCCGACCCTGCTTAGCTTCCGAGATCAGACGAGATCGGGCGTGTTCAGGGTGGTATGGCCGTAAGCTGTCCAAGGTACCACGCATGGGCCTTTTAGGGATGTCGCTCGTCAGACGCGCCTTCAACGGCCAGGCGGCAGCTGCGCTGAGAGCGTTCCGATCCGTTCCTCCGTCGGAGAAATACCAGAGAGTGGGACTCCCGCGCACAGTTCTGCAAAGACACGGAGGAAAACCAGAGAGGATCCCTACGTTAAACACGGCAGGAGCTTGTGGAGAAAAGTGAAAAAGCTTACAGCACCTGGTATTCCCAGGCGGTCTCCCATCCAAGTACTAACCAGGCCCGACCCTGCTTAGCTTCCGAGATCAGACGAGATCGGGCGTGTTCAGGGTGGTATGGCCGTAAGCTGTCCAAGGTACCACGCATGGGCCTTTTAGGGATGTCGCTCGTCAGACGCGCCTTCAACGCCCAGGCGGCAGCTGCGCTGAGAGCGTTCCGATCCGTTCCTCCGTCGGAGAAATACCAGAGAGTGGGACTCCCGCGCACAGTTCTGCAAAGACACGGAGGAAAACCAGAGAGGATCCCTACGTTAAACACGGCAGGAGCTTGTGGAGAAAAGTGAAAAAGCTTACAGCACCTGGTATTCCCAGGCGGTCTCCCATCCAAGTACTAACCAGGCCCGACCCTGCTTAGCTTCCGAGATCAGACGAGATCGGGCGTGTTCAGGGTGGTATGGCCGTAAGCTGTCCAAGGTACCACGCATGGGCCTTTTAGGGATGTCGCTCGTCAGACGCACCTTCAACGCCCAGGCGGCAGCTGCGCTGAGAGCGTTCCGATCCGTTCCTCCGTCGGAGAAATACCAGAGAGTGGGACTCCCGCGCACAGTTCTGCAAAGACACGGAGGAAAACCAGAGAGGATCCCTACGTTAAACACGGCAGGAGCTTGTGGAGAAAAGTGAAAAAGTTTACAGCACCTGGTATTCCCAGGCGGACTCCCATCCAAGTACTAACCAGGCCCGACCCTGCTTAGCTTCCGAGATCAGACGAGATCGGGCGTGTTCAGGGTGGTATGGCCGTAAGCTGTCCAAGGTACCACGCATGGGCCTTTTAGGGATGTCGCTCGTCAGACGCGCCTTCAACGCCCAGGCGGCAGCTGCGCTGAGAGCGTTCCGATCCGTCTGAGAAATACCAGAGAGTGGGACTCCCGCGCACAGTTCTGCAAAGACACGGAGGAAAACCAGAGAGGATCCCTACGTTAAACACGGCAGGAGCTTGTGGAGAAAAGTGAAAAAGCTTACAGCACCTGGTATTCCCAGGCGGTCTCCCATCCAAGTACTAACCAGGCCCGACCCTGCTTAGCTTCCGAGATCAGACGAGATCGGGCGTGTTCAGGGTGGTATGGCCGTAAGCTGTCCAAGGTACCACGCATGGGCCTTTTAGGGATGTCGCTCGTCAGACGCGCCTTCAACGGCCAGGCGGCAGCTGCGCTGAGAGCGTTCCGATCCGTTCCTCCGTCGGAGAAATACCAGAGAGTGGGACTCCCGCGCACAGTTCTGCAAAGACACGGAGGAAAACCAGAGAGGATCCCTACGTTAAACACGGCAGGAGCTTGTGGAGAAAAGTGAAAAAGCTTACAGCACCTGGTATTCCCAGGCGGTCTCCCATCCAAGTACTAACCAGGCCCGACCCTGCTTAGCTTCCGAGATCAGACGAGATCGGGCGTGTTCAGGGTGGTATGGCCGTAAGCTGTCCAAGGTACCACGCATGGGCCTTTTAGGGATGTCGCTCGTCAGACGCGCCTTCAACGCCCAGGCGGCAGCTGCGCTGAGAGCGTTCCGATCCGTTCCTCCGTCGGAGAAATACCAGAGAGTGGGACTCCCGCGCACAGTTCTGCAAAGACACGGAGGAAAACCAGAGAGGATCCCTACGTTAAACACGGCAGGAGCTTGTGGAGAAAAGTGAAAAAGCTTACAGCACCTGGTATTCCCAGGCGGTCTCCCATCCAAGTACTAACCAGGCCCGACCCTTCTTAGCTTCCGAGATCAGACGAGATCGGGCGTGTTCAGGGTGGTATGGCCGTAAGCTGTCCAAGGTACCACGCATGGGCCTTTTAGGGATGTCGCTCGTCAGACGCGCCTTCAACGCCCAGGCGGCAGCTGCGCTGAGAGCGTTCCGATCCGTTCCTCCGTCGGAGAAATACCAGAGAGTGGGACTCCCGCGCACAGTTCTGCAAAGACACGGAGGAAAACCAGAGAGGATCCCTACGTTAAACACGGCAGGAGCTTGTGGAGAAAAGTGAAAAAGCTTACAGCACCTGGTATTCCCAGGCGGTCTCCCATCCAAGTACTAACCAGGCCCGACCCTGCTTAGCTTCCGAGATCAGACGAGATCGGGCGTGTTCAGGGTGGTATGGCCGTAAGCTGTCCAAGGTACCACGCATGGGCCTTTTAGGGATGTCGCTCGTCAGACGCACCTTCAACGCCCAGGCGGCAGCTGCGCTGAGAGCGTTCCGATCCGTTCCTCCGTCGGAGAAATACCAGAGAGTGGGACTCCCGCGCACAGTTCTGCAAAGACACGGAGGAAAACCAGAGAGGATCCCTACGTTAAACACGGCAGGAGCTTGTGGAGAAAAGTGAAAAAGTTTACAGCACCTGGTATTCCCAGGCGGACTCCCATCCAAGTACTAACCAGGCCCGACCCTGCTTAGCTTCCGAGATCAGACGAGATCGGGCGTGTTCAGGGTGGTATGGCCGTAAGCTGTCCAAGGTACCACGCATGGGCCTTTTAGGGATGTCGCTCGTCAGACGCGCCTTCAACGCCCAGGCGGCAGCTGCGCTGAGAGCGTTCCGATCCGTCTGAGAAATACCAGAGAGTGGGACTCCCGCGCACAGTTCTGCAAAGACACGGAGGAAAACCAGAGAGGATCCCTACGTTAAACACGGCAGGAGCTTGTGGAGAAAAGTGAAAAAGCTTACAGCACCTGGTATTCCCAGGCGGTCTCCCATCCAAGTACTAACCAGGCCCGACCCTGCTTAGCTTCCGAGATCAGACGAGATCGGGCGTGTTCAGGGTGGTATGGCCGTAAGCTGTCCAAGGTACCACGCATGGGCCTTTTAGGGATGTCGCTCGTCAGACGCGCCTTCAACGGCCAGGCGGCAGCTGCGCTGAGAGCGTTCCGATCCGTTCCTCCGTCGGAGAAATACCAGAGAGTGGGACTCCCGCGCACAGTTCTGCAAAGACACGGAGGAAAACCAGAGAGGATCCCTACGTTAAACACGGCAGGAGCTTGTGGAGAAAAGTGAAAAAGCTTACAGCACCTGGTATTCCCAGGCGGTCTCCCATCCAAGTACTAACCAGGCCCGACCCTGCTTAGCTTCCGAGATCAGACGAGATCGGGCGTGTTCAGGGTGGTATGGCCGTAAGCTGTCCAAGGTACCACGCATGGGCCTTTTAGGGATGTCGCTCGTCAGACGCACCTTCAACGCCCAGGCGGCAGCTGCGCTGAGAGCGTTCCGATCCGTTCCTCCGTCGGAGAAATACCAGAGAGTGGGACTCCCGCGCACAGTTCTGCAAAGACACGGAGGAAAACCAGAGAGGATCCCTACGTTAAACACGGCAGGAGCTTGTGGAGAAAAGTGAAAAAGTTTACAGCACCTGGTATTCCCAGGCGGACTCCCATCCAAGTACTAACCAGGCCCGACCCTGCTTAGCTTCCGAGATCAGACGAGATCGGGCGTGTTCAGGGTGGTATGGCCGTAAGCTGTCCAAGGTACCACGCATGGGCCTTTTAGGGATGTCGCTCGTCAGACGCGCCTTCAACGCCCAGGCGGCAGCTGCGCTGAGAGCGTTCCGATCCGTCTGAGAAATACCAGAGAGTGGGACTCCCGCGCACAGTTCTGCAAAGACACGGAGGAAAACCAGAGAGGATCCCTACGTTAAACACGGCAGGAGCTTGTGGAGAAAAGTGAAAAAGCTTACAGCACCTGGTATTCCCAGGCGGTCTCCCATCCAAGTACTAACCAGGCCCGACCCTGCTTAGCTTCCGAGATCAGACGAGATCGGGCGTGTTCAGGGTGGTATGGCCGTAAGCTGTCCAAGGTACCACGCATGGGCCTTTTAGGGATGTCGCTCGTCAGACGCGCCTTCAACGGCCAGGCGGCAGCTGCGCTGAGAGCGTTCCGATCCGTTCCTCCGTCGGAGAAATACCAGAGAGTGGGACTCCCGCGCACAGTTCTGCAAAGACACGGAGGAAAACCAGAGAGGATCCCTACGTTAAACACGGCAGGAGCTTGTGGAGAAAAGTGAAAAAGCTTACAGCACCTGGTATTCCCAGGCGGTCTCCCATCCAAGTACTAACCAGGCCCGACCCTGCTTAGCTTCCGAGATCAGACGAGATCGGGCGTGTTCAGGGTGGTATGGCCGTAAGCTGTCCAAGGTACCACGCATGGGCCTTTTAGGGATGTCGCTCGTCAGACGCGCCTTCAACGCCCAGGCGGCAGCTGCGCTGAGAGCGTTCCGATCCGTTCCTCCGTCGGAGAAATACCAGAGAGTGGGACTCCCGCGCACAGTTCTGCAAAGACACGGAGGAAAACCAGAGAGGATCCCTACGTTAAACACGGCAGGAGCTTGTGGAGAAAAGTGAAAAAGCTTACAGCACCTGGTATTCCCAGGCGGTCTCCCATCCAAGTACTAACCAGGCCCGACCCTGCTTAGCTTACGAGATCAGACGAGATCGGGCGTGTTCAGGGTGGTATGGCCGTAAGCTGCCCAAGGTACCACGCATGGGCCTTTTAGGGATGTCGCTCGTCAGACGCGCCTTCAACGCCCAGGCGGCAGCTGCGCTGAGAGCGTTCCGATCCGTTCCTCCGTCGGAGAAATACCAGAGAGTGGGACTCCCGCGCACAGTTCTGCAAAGACACGGAGGAAAACCAGAGAGGATCCCTACGTTAAACACGGCAGGAGCTTGTGGAGAAAAGTGAAAAAGCTTACAGCACCTGGTATTCCCAGGCGGTCTCCCATCCAAGTACTAACCAGGCCCGACCCTGCTTAGCTTCCGAGATCAGACGAGATCGGGCGTGTTCAGGGTGGTATGGCCGTAAGCTGTCCAAGGTACCACGCATGGGCCTTTTAGGGATGTCGCTCGTCAGACGCGCCTTCAACGCCCAGGCGGCAGCTGCGCTGAGAGCGTTCCGATCCGTTCCTCCGTCGGAGAAATACCAGAGAGTGGGACTCCCGCGCACAGTTCTGCAAAGACACGGAGGAAAACCAGAGAGGATCCCTACGTTAAACACGGCAGGAGCTTGTGGAGAAAAGTGAAAAAGCTTACAGCACCTGGTATTCCCAGGCGGTCTCCCATCCAAGTACTAACCAGGCCCGACCCTGCTTAGCTTCCGAGATCAGACGAGATCGGGCGTGTTCAGGGTGGTATGGCCGTAAGCTGTCCAAGGTACCACGCATGGGCCTTTTAGGGATGTCGCTCGTCAGACGCGCCTTCAACGCCCAGGCGGCAGCTGCGCTGAGAGCGTTCCGATCCGTTCCTCCGTCGGAGAAATACCAGAGAGTGGGACTCCCGCGCACAGTTCTGCAAAGACACGGAGGAAAACCAGAGAGGATCCCTACGTTAAACACGGCAGGAGCTTGTGGAGAAAAGTGAAAAAGCTTACAGCACCTGGTATTCCCAGGCGGTCTCCCATCCAAGTACTAACCAGGCCCGACCCTGCTTAGTTTCCGAGATCAGACGAGATCGGGCGTGTTCAGGGTGGTATGGCCGTAAGCTGTCCAAGGTACCACGCATGGGCCTTTTAGGGATGTCGCTCGTCAGACGCGCCTTCAACGGCCAGGCGGCAGCTGCGCTGAGAGCGTTCCGATCCGTCGGAGAAATACCAGAGAGTGGGACTCCCGCGCACAGTTCTGCAAAGACACGGAGGAAAACCAGAGAGGATCCCTACGTTAAACACGGCAGGAGCTTGTGGAGAAAAGTGAAAAAGCTTACAGCACCTGGTATTCCCAGGCGGTCTCCCATCCAAGTACTAACCAGGCCCGACCCTGCTTAGCTTCCGAGATCAGACGAGATCGGGCGTGTTCAGGGTGGTATGGCCGTAAGCTGTCCAAGGTACCACGCATGGGCCTTTTAGGGATGTCGCTCGTCAGACGCGCCTTCAACGCCCAGGCGGCAGCTGCGCTGAGAGCGTTCCGATCCGTTCCTCCGTCGGAGAAATACCAGAGAGTGGGACTCCCGCGCACAGTTCTGCAAAGACACGGAGGAAAACCAGAGAGGATCCCTACGTTAAACACGGCAGGAGCTTGTGGAGAAAAGTGAAAAAGCTTACAGCACCTGGTATTCCCAGGCGGTCTCCCATCCAAGTACTAACCAGGCCCGACCCTGCTTAGTTTCCGAGATCAGACGAGATCGGGCGTGTTCAGGGTGGTATGGCCGTAAGCTGTCCAAGGTACCACGCATGGGCCTTTTAGGGATGTCGCTCGTCAGACGCGCCTTCAACGGCCAGGCGGCAGCTGCGCTGAGAGCGTTCCGATCCGTCGGAGAAATACCAGAGAGTGGGACTCCCGCGCACAGTTCTGCAAAGACACGGAGGAAAACCAGAGAGGATCCCTACGTTAAACACGGCAGGAGCTTGTGGAGAAAAGTGAAAAAGCTTACAGCACCTGGTATTCCCAGGCGGTCTCCCATCCAAGTACTAACCAGGCCCGACCCTGCTTAGCTTCCGAGATCAGACGAGATCGGGCGTGTTCAGGGTGGTATGGCCGTAAGCTGTCCAAGGTACCACGCATGGGCCTTTTAGGGATGTCGCTCGTCAGACGCGCCTTCAACGCCCAGGCGGCAGCTGCGCTGAGAGCGTTCCGATCCGTTCCTCCGTCGGAGAAATACCAGAGAGTGGGACTCCCGCGCACAGTTCTGCAAAGACACGGAGGAAAACCAGAGAGGATCCCTACGTTAAACACGGCAGGAGCTTGTGGAGAAAAGTGAAAAAGCTTACAGCACCTGGTATTCCCAGGCGGTCTCCCATCCAAGTACTAACCAGGCCCGACCCTGCTTAGTTTCCGAGATCAGACGAGATCGGGCGTGTTCAGGGTGGTATGGCCGTAAGCTGTCCAAGGTACCACGCATGGGCCTTTTAGGGATGTCGCTCGTCAGACGCGCCTTCAACGGCCAGGCGGCAGCTGCGCTGAGAGCGTTCCGATCCGTCGGAGAAATACCAGAGAGTGGGACTCCCGCGCACAGTTCTGCAAAGACACGGAGGAAAACCAGAGAGGATCCCTACGTTAAACACGGCAGGAGCTTGTGGAGAAAAGTGAAAAAGCTTACAGCACCTGGTATTCCCAGGCGGTCTCCCATCCAAGTACTAACCAGGCCCGACCCTGCTTAGCTTACGAGATCAGACGAGATCGGGCGTGTTCAGGGTGGTATGGCCGTAAGCTGCCCAAGGTACCACGCATGGGCCTTTTAGGGATGTCGCTCGTCAGACGCGCCTTCAACGCCCAGGCGGCAGCTGCGCTGAGAGCGTTCCGATCCGTTCCTCCGTCGGAGAAATACCAGAGAGTGGGACTCCCGCGCACAGTTCTGCAAAGACACGGAGGAAAACCAGAGAGGATCCCTACGTTAAACACGGCAGGAGCTTGTGGAGAAAAGTGAAAAAGCTTACAGCACCTGGTATTCCCAGGCGGTCTCCCATCCAAGTACGAACCAGGCCCGACCCTGCTTAGCTTCCGAGATCAGACGAGATCGGGCGTGTTCAGGGTGGTATGGCCGTAAGCTGTCCAAGGTACCACGCATGGGCCTTTTAGGGATGTCGCTCGTCAGACGCGCCTTCAACGGCCAGGCGGCAGCTGCGCTGAGAGCGTTCCGATCCGTTCCTCCGTCGGAGAAATACCAGAGAGTGGGACTCCCGCGCACAGTTCTGCAAAGACACGGAGGAAAACCAGAGAGGATCCCTACGTTAAACACGGCAGGAGCTTGTGGAGAAAAGTGAAAAAGCTTACAGCACCTGGTATTCCCAGGCGGTCTCCCATCCAAGTACTAACCAGGCCCGACCCTGCTTAGCTTCCGAGATCAGACGAGATCGGGCGTGTTCAGGGTGGTATGGCCGTAAGCTGTCCAAGGTACCACGCATGGGCCTTTTAGGGATGTCGCTCGTCAGACGCGCCTTCAACGCCCAGGCGGCAGCTGCGCTGAGAGCGTTCCGATCCGTTCCTCCGTCGGAGAAATACCAGAGAGTGGGACTCCCGCGCACAGTTCTGCAAAGACACGGAGGAAAACCAGAGAGGATCCCTACGTTAAACACGGCAGGAGCTTGTGGAGAAAAGTGAAAAAGCTTACAGCACCTGGTATTCCCAGGCGGTCTCCCATCCAAGTACTAACCAGGCCCGACCCTGCTTAGCTTCCGAGATCAGACGAGATCGGGCGTGTTCAGGGTGGTATGGCCGTAAGCTGTCCAAGGTACCACGCATGGGCCTTTTAGGGATGTCGCTCGTCAGACGCGCCTTCAACGCCCAGGCGGCAGCTGCGCTGAGAGCGTTCCGATCCGTCGGAGAAATACCAGAGAGTGGGACTCCCGCGCACAGTTCTGCAAAGACACGGAGGAAAACCAGAGAGGATCCCTACGTTAAACACGGCAGGAGCTTGTGGAGAAAAGTGAAAAAGCTTACAGCACCTGGTATTCCCAGGCGGTCTCCCATCCAAGTACTAACCAGGCCCGACCCTGCTTAGCTTCCGAGATCAGACGAGATCGGGCGTGTTCAGGGTGGTATGGCCGTAAGCTGCCCAAGGTACCACGCATGGGCCTTTTAGGGATGTCGCTCGTCAGACGCGCCTTCAACGCCCAGGCGGCAGCTGCGCTGAGAGCGTTCCGATCCGTTCCTCCGTCGGAGAAATACCAGAGAGTGGGACTCCCGCGCACAGTTCTGCAAAGACACGGAGGAAAACCAGAGAGGATCCCTACGTTAAACACGGCAGGAGCTTGTGGAGAAAAGTGAAAAAGCTTACAGCACCTGGTATTCCCAGGCGGTCTCCCATCCAAGTACTAACCAGGCCCGACCCTTCTTAGCTTCCGAGATCAGACGAGATCGGGTGTGTTCAGGGTGGTATGGCCGTAAGCTGTCCAAGGTACCACGCATGGGCCTTTTAGGGATGTCGCTCGTCAGACGCGCCTTCAACGCCCAGGCGGCAGCTGCGCTGAGAGCGTTCCGATCCGTTCCTCCGTCGGAGAAATACCAGAGAGTGGGACTCCCGCGCACAGTTCTGCAAAGACACGGAGGAAAACCAGAGAGGATCCCTACGTTAAACACGGCAGGAGCTTGTGGAGAAAAGTGAAAAAGCTTACAGCACCTGGTATTCCCAGGCGGTCTCCCATCCAAGTACTAACCAGGCCCGAACCTGCTTAGCTTCCGAGATCAGACGAGATCGGGCGTGTTCAGGGTGGTATGGCCGTAAGCTGTCCAAGGTACCACGCATGGGCCTTTTAGGGATGTCGCTCGTCAGACGCGCCTTCAACGCCCAGGCGGCAGCTGCGCTGAGAGCGTTCCGATCCGTCGGAGAAATACCAGAGAGTGGGACTCCCGCGCACAGTTCTGCAAAGACACGGAGGAAAACCAGAGAGGATCCCTACGTTAAACACGGCAGGAGCTTGTGGAGAAAAGTGAAAAAGCTTACAGCACCTGGTATTCCCAGGCGGTCTCCCATCCAAGTACTAACCAGGCCCGACCCTGCTTAGCTTCCGAGATCAGACGAGATCGGGCGTGTTCAGGGTGGTATGGCCGTAAGCTGCCCAAGGTACCACGCATGGGCCTTTTAGGGATGTCGCTCGTCAGACGCGCCTTCAACGCCCAGGCGGCAGCTGCGCTGAGAGCGTTCCGATCCGTTCCTCCGTCGGAGAAATACCAGAGAGTGGGACTCCCGCGCACAGTTCTGCAAAGACACGGAGGAAAACCAGAGAGGATCCCTACGTTAAACACGGCAGGAGCTTGTGGAGAAAAGTGAAAAAGCTTACAGCACCTGGTATTCCCAGGCGGTCTCCCATCCAAGTACTAACCAGGCCCGACCCTGCTTAGCTTCCGAGATCAGACGAGATCGGGCGTGTTCAGGGTGGTATGGCCGTAAGCTGTCCAAGGTACCACGCATGGGCCTTTTAGGGATGTCGCTCGTCAGACGCGCCTTCAACGCCCAGGCGGCAGCTGCGCTGAGAGCGTTCCGATCCGTTCCTCCGTCGGAGAAATACCAGAGAGTGGGACTCCCGCGCACAGTTCTGCAAAGACACGGAGGAAAACCAGAGAGGATCCCTACGTTAAACACGGCAGGAGCTTGTGGAGAAAAGTGAAAAAGCTTACAGCACCTGGTATTCCCAGGCGGTCTCCCATCCAAGTACTAACCAGGCCCGACCCTGCTTAGCTTCCGAGATCAGACGAGATCGGGCGTGTTCAGGGTGGTATGGCCGTAAGCTGTCCAAGGTACCACGCATGGGCCTTTTAGGGATGTCGCTCGTCAGACGCGCCTTCAACGGCCAGGCGGCAGCTGCGCTGAGAGCGTTCCGATCCGTTCCTCCGTCGGAGAAATACCAGAGAGTGGGACTCCCGCGCACAGTTCTGCAAAGACACGGAGGAAAACCAGAGAGGATCCCTACGTTAAACACGGCAGGAGCTTGTGGAGAAAAGTGAAAAAGCTTACAGCACCTGGTATTCCCAGGCGGTCTCCCATCCAAGTACTAACCAGGCCCGACCCTGCTTAGCTTCCGAGATCAGACGAGATCGGGCGTGTTCAGGGTGGTATGGCCGTAAGCTGTCCAAGGTACCACGCATGGGCCTTTTAGGGATGTCGCTCGTCAGACGCGCCTTCAACGCCCAGGCGGCAGCTGCGCTGAGAGCGTTCCGATCCGTTCCTCCGTCGGAGAAATATATCAGAGAGTGGGACTCCCGCGCACAGTTCTGCAAAGACACGGAGGAAAACCAGAGAGGATCCCTACGTTAAACACGGCAGGAGCTTGTGGAGAAAAGTGAAAAAGCTTACAGCACCTGGTATTCCCAGGCGGTCTCCCATCCAAGTACTAACCAGGCCCGACCCTGCTTAGCTTCCGAGATCAGACGAGATCGGGCGTGTTCAGGGTGGTATGGCCGTAAGCTGTCCAAGGTACCACGCATGGGCCTTTTAGGGATGTCGCTCGTCAGACGCGCCTTCAACGCCCAGGCGGCAGCTGCGCTGAGAGCGTTCCGATCCGTTCCTCCGTCGGAGAAATACCAGAGAGTGGGACTCCCGCGCACAGTTCTGCAAAGACACGGAGGAAAACCAGAGAGGATCCCTACGTTAAACACGGCAGGAGCTTGTGGAGAAAAGTGAAAAAGCTTACAGCACCTGGTATTCCCAGGCGGTCTCCCATCCAAGTACTAACCAGGCCCGACCCTGCTTAGCTTCCGAGATCAGACGAGATCGGGCGTGTTCAGGGTGGTATGGCCGTAAGCTGTCCAAGGTACCACGCATGGGCCTTTTAGGGATGTCGCTCGTCAGACGCGCCTTCAACGCCCAGGCGGCAGCTGCGCTGAGAGCGTTCCGATCCGTTCCTCCGTCGGAGAAATACCAGAGAGTGGGACTCCCGCGCACAGTTCTGCAAAGACACGGAGGAAAACCAGAGAGGATCCCTACGTTAAACACGGCAGGAGCTTGTGGAGAAAAGTGAAAAAGTTTACAGCACCTGGTATTCCCAGGCGGACTCCCATCCAAGTACTAACCAGGCCCGACCCTGCTTAGCTTCCGAGATCAGACGAGATCGGGCGTGTTCAGGGTGGTATGGCCGTAAGCTGTCCAAGGTACCACGCATGGGCCTTTTAGGGATGTCGCTCGTCAGACGCGCCTTCAACGCCCAGGCGGCAGCTGCGCTGAGAGCGTTCCGATCCGTCGGAGAAATACCAGAGAGTGGGACTCCCGCGCACAGTTCTGCAAAGACACGGAGGAAAACCAGAGAGGATCCCTACGTTAAACACGGCAGGAGCTTGTGGAGAAAAGTGAAAAAGCTTACAGCACCTGGTATTCCCAGGCGGTCTCCCATCCAAGTACTAACCAGGCCCGACCCTGCTTAGCTTCCGAGATCAGACGAGATCGGGCGTGTTCAGGGTGGTATGGCCGTAAGCTGTCCAAGGTACCACGCATGGGCCTTTTAGGGATGTCGCTCGTCAGACGCGCCTTCAACGGCCAGGCGGCAGCTGCGCTGAGAGCGTTCCGATCCGTTCCTCCGTCGGAGAAATACCAGAGAGTGGGACTCCCGCGCACAGTTCTGCAAAGACACGGAGGAAAACCAGAGAGGATCCCTACGTTAAACACGGCAGGAGCTTGTGGAGAAAAGTGAAAAAGCTTACAGCACCTGGTATTCCCAGGCGGTCTCCCATCCAAGTACTAACCAGGCCCGACCCTGCTTAGCTTCCGAGATCAGACGAGATCGGGCGTGTTCAGGGTGGTATGGCCGTAAGCTGTCCAAGGTACCACGCATGGGCCTTTTAGGGATGTCGCTCGTCAGACGCGCCTTCAACGCCCAGGCGGCAGCTGCGCTGAGAGCGTTCCGATCCGTTCCTCCGTCGGAGAAATACCAGAGAGTGGGACTCCCGCGCACAGTTCTGCAAAGACACGGAGGAAAACCAGAGAGGATCCCTACGTTAAACACGGCAGGAGCTTGTGGAGAAAAGTGAAAAAGCTTACAGCACCTGGTATTCCCAGGCGGTCTCCCATCCAAGTACTAACCAGGCCCGACCCTTCTTAGCTTCCGAGATCAGACGAGATCGGGCGTGTTCAGGGTGGTATGGCCGTAAGCTGTCCAAGGTACCACGCATGGGCCTTTTAGGGATGTCGCTCGTCAGACGCGCCTTCAACGCCCAGGCGGCAGCTGCGCTGAGAGCGTTCCGATCCGTTCCTCCGTCGGAGAAATACCAGAGAGTGGGACTCCCGCGCACAGTTCTGCAAAGACACGGAGGAAAACCAGAGAGGATCCCTACGTTAAACAC
Source organism: Thunnus thynnus (assembly GCF_963924715.1). Taxonomy (NCBI): domain Eukaryota; kingdom Metazoa; phylum Chordata; class Actinopteri; order Scombriformes; family Scombridae; genus Thunnus; species Thunnus thynnus. Next base: position 2,554,526 of record NC_089540.1, read on the forward strand.
GGCAGGAGCTTGTGGAGAAAAGTGAAAAAGCTTACAGCACCTGGTATTCCCAGGCGGTCTCCCATCCAAGTACTAACCAGGCCCGACCCTGCTTAGCTTCCGAGATCAGACGAGATCGGGCGTGTTCAGGGTGGTATGGCCGTAAGCTGTCCAAGGTACCACGCATGGGCCTTTTAGGGATGTCGCTCGTCAGACGCGCCTTCAACGCCCAGGCGGCAGCTGCGCTGAGAGCGTTCCGATCCGTTCCTCCGTCGGAGAAATACCAGAGAGTGGGACTCCCGCGCACAGTTCTGCAAAGACACGGAGGAAAACCAGAGAGGATCCCTACGTTAAACACGGCAGGAGCTTGTGGAGAAAAGTGAAAAAGCTTACAGCACCTGGTATTCCCAGGCGGTCTCCCATCCAAGTACTAACCAGGCCCGACCCTGCTTAGCTTCCGAGATCAGACGAGATCGGGCGTGTTCAGGGTGGTATGGCCGTAAGCTGTCCAAGGTACCACGCATGGGCCTTTTAGGGATGTCGCTCGTCAGACGCACCTTCAACGCCCAGGCGGCAGCTGCGCTGAGAGCGTTCCGATCCGTTCCTCCGTCGGAGAAATACCAGAGAGTGGGACTCCCGCGCACAGTTCTGCAAAGACACGGAGGAAAACCAGAGAGGATCCCTACGTTAAACACGGCAGGAGCTTGTGGAGAAAAGTGAAAAAGTTTACAGCACCTGGTATTCCCAGGCGGACTCCCATCCAAGTACTAACCAGGCCCGACCCTGCTTAGCTTCCGAGATCAGACGAGATCGGGCGTGTTCAGGGTGGTATGGCCGTAAGCTGTCCAAGGTACCACGCATGGGCCTTTTAGGGATGTCGCTCGTCAGACGCGCCTTCAACGCCCAGGCGGCAGCTGCGCTGAGAGCGTTCCGATCCGTCTGAGAAATACCAGAGAGTGGGACTCCCGCGCACAGTTCTGCAAAGACACGGAGGAAAACCAGAGAGGATCCCTACGTTAAACACGGCAGGAGCTTGTGGAGAAAAGTGAAAAAGCTTACAGCACCTGGTATTCCCAGGCGGTCTCCCATCCAAGTACTAACCAGGCCCGACCCTGCTTAGCTTCCGAGATCAGACGAGATCGGGCGTGTTCAGGGTGGTATGGCCGTAAGCTGTCCAAGGTACCACGCATGGGCCTTTTAGGGATGTCGCTCGTCAGACGCGCCTTCAACGGCCAGGCGGCAGCTGCGCTGAGAGCGTTCCGATCCGTTCCTCCGTCGGAGAAATACCAGAGAGTGGGACTCCCGCGCACAGTTCTGCAAAGACACGGAGGAAAACCAGAGAGGATCCCTACGTTAAACACGGCAGGAGCTTGTGGAGAAAAGTGAAAAAGCTTACAGCACCTGGTATTCCCAGGCGGTCTCCCATCCAAGTACTAACCAGGCCCGACCCTGCTTAGCTTCCGAGATCAGACGAGATCGGGCGTGTTCAGGGTGGTATGGCCGTAAGCTGTCCAAGGTACCACGCATGGGCCTTTTAGGGATGTCGCTCGTCAGACGCGCCTTCAACGCCCAGGCGGCAGCTGCGCTGAGAGCGTTCCGATCCGTTCCTCCGTCGGAGAAATACCAGAGAGTGGGACTCCCGCGCACAGTTCTGCAAAGACACGGAGGAAAACCAGAGAGGATCCCTACGTTAAACACGGCAGGAGCTTGTGGAGAAAAGTGAAAAAGCTTACAGCACCTGGTATTCCCAGGCGGTCTCCCATCCAAGTACTAACCAGGCCCGACCCTGCTTAGCTTCCGAGATCAGACGAGATCGGGCGTGTTCAGGGTGGTATGGCCGTAAGCTGTCCAAGGTACCACGCATGGGCCTTTTAGGGATGTCGCTCGTCAGACGCACCTTCAACGCCCAGGCGGCAGCTGCACTGAGAGCGTTCCGATCCGTTCCTCCGTCGGAGAAATACCAGAGAGTGGGACTCCCGCGCACAGTTCTGCAAAGACACGGAGGAAAACCAGAGAGGATCCCTACGTTAAACACGGCAGGAGCTTGTGGAGAAAAGTGAAAAAGTTTACAGCACCTGGTATTCCCAGGCGGACTCCCATCCAAGTACTAACCAGGCCCGACCCTGCTTAGCTTCCGAGATCAGACGAGATCGGGCGTGTTCAGGGTGGTATGGCCGTAAGCTGTCCAAGGTACCACGCATGGGCCTTTTAGGGATGTCGCTCGTCAGACGCGCCTTCAACGCCCAGGCGGCAGCTGCGCTGAGAGCGTTCCGATCCGTCTGAGAAATACCAGAGAGTGGGACTCCCGCGCACAGTTCTGCAAAGACACGGAGGAAAACCAGAGAGGATCCCTACGTTAAACACGGCAGGAGCTTGTGGAGAAAAGTGAAAAAGCTTACAGCACCTGGTATTCCCAGGCGGTCTCCCATCCAAGTACTAACCAGGCCCGACCCTGCTTAGCTTCCGAGATCAGACGAGATCGGGCGTGTTCAGGGTGGTATGGCCGTAAGCTGTCCAAGGTACCACGCATGGGCCTTTTAGGGATGTCGCTCGTCAGACGCGCCTTCAACGGCCAGGCGGCAGCTGCGCTGAGAGCGTTCCGATCCGTTCCTCCGTCGGAGAAATACCAGAGAGTGGGACTCCCGCGCACAGTTCTGCAAAGACACGGAGGAAAACCAGAGAGGATCCCTACGTTAAACACGGCAGGAGCTTGTGGAGAAAAGTGAAAAAGCTTACAGCACCTGGTATTCCCAGGCGGTCTCCCATCCAAGTACTAACCAGGCCCGACCCTGCTTAGCTTCCGAGATCAGACGAGATCGGGCGTGTTCAGGGTGGTATGGCCGTAAGCTGTCCAAGGTACCACGCATGGGCCTTTTAGGGATGTCGCTCGTCAGACGCGCCTTCAACGCCCAGGCGGCAGCTGCGCTGAGAGCGTTCCGATCCGTTCCTCCGTCGGAGAAATACCAGAGAGTGGGACTCCCGCGCACAGTTCTGCAAAGACACGGAGGAAAACCAGAGAGGATCCCTACGTTAAACACGGCAGGAGCTTGTGGAGAAAAGTGAAAAAGCTTACAGCACCTGGTATTCCCAGGCGGTCTCCCATCCAAGTACTAACCAGGCCCGACCCTTCTTAGCTTCCGAGATCAGACGAGATCGGGCGTGTTCAGGGTGGTATGGCCGTAAGCTGTCCAAGGTACCACGCATGGGCCTTTTAGGGATGTCGCTCGTCAGACGCGCCTTCAACGCCCAGGCGGCAGCTGCGCTGAGAGCGTTCCGATCCGTTCCTCCGTCGGAGAAATACCAGAGAGTGGGACTCCCGCGCACAGTTCTGCAAAGACACGGAGGAAAACCAGAGAGGATCCCTACGTTAAACACGGCAGGAGCTTGTGGAGAAAAGTGAAAAAGCTTACAGCACCTGGTATTCCCAGGCGGTCTCCCATCCAAGTACTAACCAGGCCCGACCCTGCTTAGCTTCCGAGATCAGACGAGATCGGGCGTGTTCAGGGTGGTATGGCCGTAAGCTGTCCAAGGTACCACGCATGGGCCTTTTAGGGATGTCGCTCGTCAGACGCACCTTCAACGCCCAGGCGGCAGCTGCGCTGAGAGCGTTCCGATCCGTTCCTCCGTCGGAGAAATACCAGAGAGTGGGACTCCCGCGCACAGTTCTGCAAAGACACGGAGGAAAACCAGAGAGGATCCCTACGTTAAACACGGCAGGAGCTTGTGGAGAAAAGTGAAAAAGTTTACAGCACCTGGTATTCCCAGGCGGACTCCCATCCAAGTACTAACCAGGCCCGACCCTGCTTAGCTTCCGAGATCAGACGAGATCGGGCGTGTTCAGGGTGGTATGGCCGTAAGCTGTCCAAGGTACCACGCATGGGCCTTTTAGGGATGTCGCTCGTCAGACGCGCCTTCAACGCCCAGGCGGCAGCTGCGCTGAGAGCGTTCCGATCCGTCTGAGAAATACCAGAGAGTGGGACTCCCGCGCACAGTTCTGCAAAGACACGGAGGAAAACCAGAGAGGATCCCTACGTTAAACACGGCAGGAGCTTGTGGAGAAAAGTGAAAAAGCTTACAGCACCTGGTATTCCCAGGCGGTCTCCCATCCAAGTACTAACCAGGCCCGACCCTGCTTAGCTTCCGAGATCAGACGAGATCGGGCGTGTTCAGGGTGGTATGGCCGTAAGCTGTCCAAGGTACCACGCATGGGCCTTTTAGGGATGTCGCTCGTCAGACGCGCCTTCAACGGCCAGGCGGCAGCTGCGCTGAGAGCGTTCCGATCCGTTCCTCCGTCGGAGAAATACCAGAGAGTGGGACTCCCGCGCACAGTTCTGCAAAGACACGGAGGAAAACCAGAGAGGATCCCTACGTTAAACACGGCAGGAGCTTGTGGAGAAAAGTGAAAAAGCTTACAGCACCTGGTATTCCCAGGCGGTCTCCCATCCAAGTACTAACCAGGCCCGACCCTGCTTAGCTTCCGAGATCAGACGAGATCGGGCGTGTTCAGGGTGGTATGGCCGTAAGCTGTCCAAGGTACCACGCATGGGCCTTTTAGGGATGTCGCTCGTCAGACGCACCTTCAACGCCCAGGCGGCAGCTGCGCTGAGAGCGTTCCGATCCGTTCCTCCGTCGGAGAAATACCAGAGAGTGGGACTCCCGCGCACAGTTCTGCAAAGACACGGAGGAAAACCAGAGAGGATCCCTACGTTAAACACGGCAGGAGCTTGTGGAGAAAAGTGAAAAAGTTTACAGCACCTGGTATTCCCAGGCGGACTCCCATCCAAGTACTAACCAGGCCCGACCCTGCTTAGCTTCCGAGATCAGACGAGATCGGGCGTGTTCAGGGTGGTATGGCCGTAAGCTGTCCAAGGTACCACGCATGGGCCTTTTAGGGATGTCGCTCGTCAGACGCGCCTTCAACGCCCAGGCGGCAGCTGCGCTGAGAGCGTTCCGATCCGTCTGAGAAATACCAGAGAGTGGGACTCCCGCGCACAGTTCTGCAAAGACACGGAGGAAAACCAGAGAGGATCCCTACGTTAAACACGGCAGGAGCTTGTGGAGAAAAGTGAAAAAGCTTACAGCACCTGGTATTCCCAGGCGGTCTCCCATCCAAGTACTAACCAGGCCCGACCCTGCTTAGCTTCCGAGATCAGACGAGATCGGGCGTGTTCAGGGTGGTATGGCCGTAAGCTGTCCAAGGTACCACGCATGGGCCTTTTAGGGATGTCGCTCGTCAGACGCGCCTTCAACGGCCAGGCGGCAGCTGCGCTGAGAGCGTTCCGATCCGTTCCTCCGTCGGAGAAATACCAGAGAGTGGGACTCCCGCGCACAGTTCTGCAAAGACACGGAGGAAAACCAGAGAGGATCCCTACGTTAAACACGGCAGGAGCTTGTGGAGAAAAGTGAAAAAGCTTACAGCACCTGGTATTCCCAGGCGGTCTCCCATCCAAGTACTAACCAGGCCCGACCCTGCTTAGCTTCCGAGATCAGACGAGATCGGGCGTGTTCAGGGTGGTATGGCCGTAAGCTGTCCAAGGTACCACGCATGGGCCTTTTAGGGATGTCGCTCGTCAGACGCGCCTTCAACGCCCAGGCGGCAGCTGCGCTGAGAGCGTTCCGATCCGTTCCTCCGTCGGAGAAATACCAGAGAGTGGGACTCCCGCGCACAGTTCTGCAAAGACACGGAGGAAAACCAGAGAGGATCCCTACGTTAAACACGGCAGGAGCTTGTGGAGAAAAGTGAAAAAGCTTACAGCACCTGGTATTCCCAGGCGGTCTCCCATCCAAGTACTAACCAGGCCCGACCCTTCTTAGCTTCCGAGATCAGACGAGATCGGGCGTGTTCAGGGTGGTATGGCCGTAAGCTGTCCAAGGTACCACGCATGGGCCTTTTAGGGATGTCGCTCGTCAGACGCGCCTTCAACGCCCAGGCGGCAGCTGCGCTGAGAGCGTTCCGATCCGTTCCTCCGTCGGAGAAATACCAGAGAGTGGGACTCCCGCGCACAGTTCTGCAAAGACACGGAGGAAAACCAGAGAGGATCCCTACGTTAAACACGGCAGGAGCTTGTGGAGAAAAGTGAAAAAGCTTACAGCACCTGGTATTCCCAGGCGGTCTCCCATCCAAGTACTAACCAGGCCCGACCCTGCTTAGCTTCCGAGATCAGACGAGATCGGGCGTGTTCAGGGTGGTATGGCCGTAAGCTGTCCAAGGTACCACGCATGGGCCTTTTAGGGATGTCGCTCGTCAGACGCACCTTCAACGCCCAGGCGGCAGCTGCGCTGAGAGCGTTCCGATCCGTTCCTCCGTCGGAGAAATACCAGAGAGTGGGACTCCCGCGCACAGTTCTGCAAAGACACGGAGGAAAACCAGAGAGGATCCCTACGTTAAACACGGCAGGAGCTTGTGGAGAAAAGTGAAAAAGTTTACAGCACCTGGTATTCCCAGGCGGACTCCCATCCAAGTACTAACCAGGCCCGACCCTGCTTAGCTTCCGAGATCAGACGAGATCGGGCGTGTTCAGGGTGGTATGGCCGTAAGCTGTCCAAGGTACCACGCATGGGCCTTTTAGGGATGTCGCTCGTCAGACGCGCCTTCAACGCCCAGGCGGCAGCTGCGCTGAGAGCGTTCCGATCCGTCTGAGAAATACCAGAGAGTGGGACTCCCGCGCACAGTTCTGCAAAGACACGGAGGAAAACCAGAGAGGATCCCTACGTTAAACACGGCAGGAGCTTGTGGAGAAAAGTGAAAAAGCTTACAGCACCTGGTATTCCCAGGCGGTCTCCCATCCAAGTACTAACCAGGCCCGACCCTGCTTAGCTTCCGAGATCAGACGAGATCGGGCGTGTTCAGGGTGGTATGGCCGTAAGCTGTCCAAGGTACCACGCATGGGCCTTTTAGGGATGTCGCTCGTCAGACGCGCCTTCAACGGCCAGGCGGCAGCTGCGCTGAGAGCGTTCCGATCCGTTCCTCCGTCGGAGAAATACCAGAGAGTGGGACTCCCGCGCACAGTTCTGCAAAGACACGGAGGAAAACCAGAGAGGATCCCTACGTTAAACACGGCAGGAGCTTGTGGAGAAAAGTGAAAAAGCTTACAGCACCTGGTATTCCCAGGCGGTCTCCCATCCAAGTACTAACCAGGCCCGACCCTGCTTAGCTTCCGAGATCAGACGAGATCGGGCGTGTTCAGGGTGGTATGGCCGTAAGCTGTCCAAGGTACCACGCATGGGCCTTTTAGGGATGTCGCTCGTCAGACGCGCCTTCAACGGCCAGGCGGCAGCTGCGCTGAGAGCGTTCCGATCCGTTCCTCCGTCGGAGAAATACCAGAGAGTGGGACTCCCGCGCACAGTTCTGCAAAGACACGGAGGAAAACCAGAGAGGATCCCTACGTTAAACACGGCAGGAGCTTGTGGAGAAAAGTGAAAAAGCTTACAGCACCTGGTATTCCCAGGCGGTCTCCCATCCAAGTACTAACCAGGCCCGACCCTTCTTAGCTTCCGAGATCAGACGAGATCGGGCGTGTTCAGGGTGGTATGGCCGTAAGCTGTCCAAGGTACCACGCATGGGCCTTTTAGGGATGTCGCTCGTCAGACGCGCCTTCAACGCCCAGGCGGCAGCTGCGCTGAGAGCGTTCCGATCCGTTCCTCCGTCGGAGAAATACCAGAGAGTGGGACTCCCGCGCACAGTTCTGCAAAGACACGGAGGAAAACCAGAGAGGATCCCTACGTTAAACACGGCAGGAGCTTGTGGAGAAAAGTGAAAAAGCTTACAGCACCTGGTATTCCCAGGCGGTCTCCCATCCAAGTACTAACCAGGCCCGACCCTGCTTAGCTTCCGAGATCAGACGAGATCGGGCGTGTTCAGGGTGGTATGGCCGTAAGCTGTCCAAGGTACCACGCATGGGCCTTTTAGGGATGTCGCTCGTCAGACGCGCCTTCAACGCCCAGGCGGCAGCTGCGCTGAGAGCGTTCCGATCCGTCTGAGAAATACCAGAGAGTGGGACTCCCGCGCACAGTTCTGCAAAGACACGGAGGAAAACCAGAGAGGATCCCTACGTTAAACACGGCAGGAGCTTGTGGAGAAAAGTGAAAAAGCTTACAGCACCTGGTATTCCCAGGCGGTCTCCCATCCAAGTACTAACCAGGCCCGACCCTGCTTAGCTTCCGAGATCAGACGAGATCGGGCGTGTTCAGGGTGGTATGGCCGTAAGCTGTCCAAGGTACCACGCATGGGCCTTTTAGGGATGTCGCTCGTCAGACGCGCCTTCAACGGCCAGGCGGCAGCTGCGCTGAGAGCGTTCCGATCCGTTCCTCCGTCGGAGAAATACCAGAGAGTGGGACTCCCGCGCACAGTTCTGCAAAGACACGGAGGAAAACCAGAGAGGATCCCTACGTTAAACACGGCAGGAGCTTGTGGAGAAAAGTGAAAAAGCTTACAGCACCTGGTATTCCCAGGCGGTCTCCCATCCAAGTACTAACCAGGCCCGACCCTGCTTAGCTTCCGAGATCAGACGAGATCGGGCGTGTTCAGGGTGGTATGGCCGTAAGCTGTCCAAGGTACCACGCATGGGCCTTTTAGGGATGTCGCTCGTCAGACGCGCCTTCAACGCCCAGGCGGCAGCTGCGCTGAGAGCGTTCCGATCCGTTCCTCCGTCGGAGAAATACCAGAGAGTGGGACTCCCGCGCACAGTTCTGCAAAGACACGGAGGAAAACCAGAGAGGATCCCTACGTTAAACACGGCAGGAGCTTGTGGAGAAAAGTGAAAAAGCTTACAGCACCTGGTATTCCCAGGCGGTCTCCCATCCAAGTACTAACCAGGCCCGACCCTGCTTAGCTTCCGAGATCAGACGAGATCGGGCGTGTTCAGGGTGGTATGGCCGTAAGCTGTCCAAGGTACCACGCATGGGCCTTTTAGGGATGTCGCTCGTCAGACGCACCTTCAACGCCCAGGCGGCAGCTGCGCTGAGAGCGTTCCGATCCGTTCCTCCGTCGGAGAAATACCAGAGAGTGGGACTCCCGCGCACAGTTCTGCAAAGACACGGAGGAAAACCAGAGAGGATCCCTACGTTAAACACGGCAGGAGCTTGTGGAGAAAAGTGAAAAAGTTTACAGCACCTGGTATTCCCAGGCGGACTCCCATCCAAGTACTAACCAGGCCCGACCCTGCTTAGCTTCCGAGATCAGACGAGATCGGGCGTGTTCAGGGTGGTATGGCCGTAAGCTGTCCAAGGTACCACGCATGGGCCTTTTAGGGATGTCGCTCGTCAGACGCGCCTTCAACGCCCAGGCGGCAGCTGCGCTGAGAGCGTTCCGATCCGTCTGAGAAATACCAGAGAGTGGGACTCCCGCGCACAGTTCTGCAAAGACACGGAGGAAAACCAGAGAGGATCCCTACGTTAAACACGGCAGGAGCTTGTGGAGAAAAGTGAAAAAGCTTACAGCACCTGGTATTCCCAGGCGGTCTCCCATCCAAGTACTAACCAGGCCCGACCCTGCTTAGCTTCCGAGATCAGACGAGATCGGGCGTGTTCAGGGTGGTATGGCCGTAAGCTGTCCAAGGTACCACGCATGGGCCTTTTAGGGATGTCGCTCGTCAGACGCGCCTTCAACGGCCAGGCGGCAGCTGCGCTGAGAGCGTTCCGATCCGTTCCTCCGTCGGAGAAATACCAGAGAGTGGGACTCCCGCGCACAGTTCTGCAAAGACACGGAGGAAAACCAGAGAGGATCCCTACGTTAAACACGGCAGGAGCTTGTGGAGAAAAGTGAAAAAGCTTACAGCACCTGGTATTCCCAGGCGGTCTCCCATCCAAGTACTAACCAGGCCCGACCCTGCTTAGCTTCCGAGATCAGACGAGATCGGGCGTGTTCAGGGTGGTATGGCCGTAAGCTGTCCAAGGTACCACGCATGGGCCTTTTAGGGATGTCGCTCGTCAGACGCGCCTTCAACGGCCAGGCGGCAGCTGCGCTGAGAGCGTTCCGATCCGTTCCTCCGTCGGAGAAATATATCAGAGAGTGGGACTCCCGCGCACAGTTCTGCAAAGACACGGAGGAAAACCAGAGAGGATCCCTACGTTAAACACGGCAGGAGCTTGTGGAGAAAAGTGAAAAAGCTTACAGCACCTGGTATTCCCAGGCGGTCTCCCATCCAAGTACTAACCAGGCCCGACCCTGCTTAGCTTCCGAGATCAGACGAGATCGGGCGTGTTCAGGGTGGTATGGCCGTAAGCTGTCCAAGGTACCACGCATGGGCCTTTTAGGGATGTCGCTCGTCAGACGCGCCTTCAACGCCCAGGCGGCAGCTGCGCTGAGAGCGTTCCGATCCGTTCCTCCGTCGGAGAAATACCAGAGAGTGGGACTCCCGCGCACAGTTCTGCAAAGACACGGAGGAAAACCAGAGAGGATCCCTACGTTAAACACGGCAGGAGCTTGTGGAGAAAAGTGAAAAAGCTTACAGCACCTGGTATTCCCAGGCGGTCTCCCATCCAAGTACTAACCAGGCCCGACCCTGCTTAGCTTCCGAGATCAGACGAGATCGGGCGTGTTCAGGGTGGTATGGCCGTAAGCTGTCCAAGGTACCACGCATGGGCCTTTTAGGGATGTCGCTCGTCAGACGCGCCTTCAACGCCCAGGCGGCAGCTGCGCTGAGAGCGTTCCGATCCGTTCCTCCGTCGGAGAAATACCAGAGAGTGGGACTCCCGCGCACAGTTCTGCAAAGACACGGAGGAAAACCAGAGAGGATCCCTACGTTAAACACGGCAGGAGCTTGTGGAGAAAAGTGAAAAAGCTTACAGCACCTGGTATTCCCAGGCGGTCTCCCATCCAAGTACTAACCAGGCCCGACCCTGCTTAGCTTCCGAGATCAGACGAGATCGGGCGTGTTCAGGGTGGTATGGCCGTAAGCTGTCCAAGGTACCACGCATGGGCCTTTTAGGGATGTCGCGCGTCAGACGCACCTTCAACGCCCAGGCGGCAGCTGCGCTGAGAGCGTTCCGATCCGTTCCTCCGTCGGAGAAATACCAGAGAGTGGGACTCACGCGCACAGTTCTGCAAAGACACGGAGGAAAACCAGAGAGGATCCCTACGTTAAACACGGCAGGAGCTTGTGGAGAAAAGTGAAAAAGTTTACAGCACCTGGTATTCCCAGGCGGTCTCCCATCCAAGTACTAACCAGGCCCGACCCTGCTTAGCTTCCGAGATCAGACGAGATCGGGCGTGTTCAGGGTGGTATGGCCGTAAGCTGTCCAAGGTACCACGCATGGGCCTTTTAGGGATGTCGCTCGTCAGACGCGCCTTCAACGCCCAGGCGGCAGCTGCGCTGAGAGCGTTCCGATCCGTCTGAGAAATACCAGAGAGTGGGACTCCCGCGCACAGTTCTGCAAAGACACGGAGGAAAACCAGAGAGGATCCCTACGTTAAACACGGCAGGAGCTTGTGGAGAAAAGTGAAAAAGCTTACAGCACCTGGTATTCCCAGGCGGTCTCCCATCCAAGTACTAACCAGGCCCGACCCTGCTTAGCTTCCGAGATCAGACGAGATCGGGCGTGTTCAGGGTGGTATGGCCGTAAGCTGTCCAAGGTACCACGCATGGGCCTTTTAGGGATGTCGCTCGTCAGACGCGCCTTCAACGGCCAGGCGGCAGCTGCGCTGAGAGCGTTCCGATCCGTTCCTCCGTCGGAGAAATACCAGAGAGTGGGACTCCCGCGCACAGTTCTGCAAAGACACGGAGGAAAACCAGAGAGGATCCCTACGTTAAACACGGCAGGAGCTTGTGGAGAAAAGTGAAAAAGCTTACAGCACCTGGTATTCCCAGGCGGTCTCCCATCCAAGTACTAACCAGGCCCGACCCTGCTTAGCTTCCGAGATCAGGCGTGTTCAGGGTGGTATGGCCGTAAGCTGTCCAAGGTACCACGCATGGGCCTTTTAGGGATGTCGCTCGTCAGACGCGCCTTCAACGCCCAGGCGGCAGCTGCGCTGAGAGCGTTCCGATCCGTTCCTCCGTCGGAGAAATATATCAGAGAGTGGGACTCCCGCGCACAGTTCTGCAAAGACACGGAGGAAAACCAGAGAGGATCCCTACGTTAAACACGGCAGGAGCTTGTGGAGAAAAGTGAAAAAGCTTACAGCACCTGGTATTCCCAGGCGGTCTCCCATCCAAGTACTAACCAGGCCCGACCCTGCTTAGCTTCCGAGATCAGACGAGATCGGGCGTGTTCAGGGTGGTATGGCCGTAAGCTGTCCAAGGTACCACGCATGGGCCTTGTAGGGATGTCGCTCGTCAGACGCGCCTTCAACGCCCAGGCGGCAGCTGCGCTGAGAGCGTTCCGATCCGTTCCTCCGTCGGAGAAATACCAGAGAGTTGGACTCCCGCGCACAGTTCTGCAAAGACACGGAGGAAAACCAGAGAGGATCCCTACGTTAAACACGGCAGGAGCTTGTGGAGAAAAGTGAAAAAGCTTACAGCACCTGGTATTCCCAGGCGGTCTCCCATCCAAGTACTAACCAGGCCCGACCCTGCTTAGCTTCCGAGATCAGACGAGATCGGGCGTGTTCAGGGTGGTATGGCCGTAAGCTGTCCAAGGTACCACGCATGGGCCTTTTAGGGATGTCGCTCGTCAGACGCGCCTTCAACGCCCAGGCGGCAGCTGCGCTGAGAGCGTTCCGATCCGTTCCTCCGTCGGAGAAATACCAGAGAGTGGGACTCCCGCGCACAGTTCTGCAAAGACACGGAGGAAAACCAGAGAGGATTCCTACGTTAAACACGGCAGGAGCTTGTGGAGAAAAGTGAAAAAGCTTACAGCACCTGGTATTCCCAGGCGGTCTCCCATCCAAGTACTAACCAGGCCCGACCCTGCTTAGCTTCCGAGATCAGACGAGATCGGGCGTGTTCAGGGTGGTATGGCCGTAAGCTGTCCAAGGTACCACGCATGGGCCTTTTAGGGATGTCGCTCGTCAGACGCACCTTCAACGCCCAGGCGGCAGCTGCGCTGAGAGCGTTCCGATCCGTTCCTCCGTCGGAGAAATACCAGAGAGTGGGACTCACGTGCACAGTTCTGCAAAGACACGGAGGAAAACCAGAGAGGATCCCTACGTTAAACACGGCAGGAGCTTGTGGAGAAAAGTGAAAAAGTTTACAGCACCTGGTATTCCCAGGCGGTCTCCCATCCAAGTACTAACCAGGCCCGACCCTGCTTAGCTTCCGAGATCAGACGAGATCGGGCGTGTTCAGGGTGGTATGGCCGTAAGCTGTCCAAGGTACCACGCATGGGCCTTTTAGGGATGTCGCTCGTCAGACGCGCCTTCAACGCCCAGGCGGCAGCTGCGCTGAGAGCGTTCCGATCCGTCGGAGAAATACCAGAGAGTGGGACTCCCGCGCACAGTTCTGCAAAGACACGGAGGAAAACCAGAGAGGATCCCTACGTTAAACACGGCAGGAGCTTGTGGAGAAAAGTGAAAAAGCTTACAGCACCTGGTATTCCCAGGCGGTCTCCCATCCAAGTACTAACCAGGCCCGACCCTGCTTAGCTTCCGAGATCAGACGAGATCGGGCGTGTTCAGGGTGGTATGGCCGTAAGCTGTCCAAGGTACCACGCATGGGCCTTTTAGGGATGTCGCTCGTCAGACGCGCCTTCAACGCCCAGGCGGCAGCTGCGCTGAGAGCGTTCCGATCCGTTCCTCCGTCGGAGAAATATATCAGAGAGTGGGACTCCCGCGCACAGTTCTGCAAAGACACGGAGGAAAACCAGAGAGGATCCCTACGTTAAACACGGCAGGAGCTTGTGGAGAAAAGTGAAAAAGCTTACAGCACCTGGTATTCCCAGGCGGTCTCCCATCCAAGTACTAACCAGGCCCGACCCTGCTTAGCTTCCGAGATCAGACGAGATCGGGCGTGTTCAGGTTGGTATGGCCGTAAGCTGTCCAAGGTACCACGCATGGGCCTTTTAGGGATGTCGCTCGTCAGACGCGCCTTCAACGCCCAGGCGGCAGCTGCGCTGAGAGCGTTCCGATCCGTCGGAGAAATACCAGAGAGTGGGACTCCCGCGCACAGTTCTGCAAAGACACGGAGGAAAACCAGAGAGGATCCCTACGTTAAACACGGCAGGAGCTTGTGGAGAAAAGTGAAAAAGCTTACAGCACCTGGTATTCCCAGGCGGTCTCCCATCCAAGTACTAACCAGGCCCGACCCTGCTTAGCTTCCGAGATCAGACGAGATCGGGCGTGTTCAGGGTGGTATGGCCGTAAGCTGTCCAAGGTACCACGCATGGGCCTTTTAGGGATGTCGCTCGTCAGACGCGCCTTCAACGCCCAGGCGGCAGCTGCGCTGAGAGCGTTCCGATCCGTTCCTCCGTCGGAGAAATACCAGAGAGTGGGACTCCCGCGCACAGTTCTGCAAAGACACGGAGTAGAACGAGAGAGGATCCCTACGTTAAACACGGCAGGAGCTTGTGGAGAAAAGTGAAAAAGCTTACAGCACCTGGTATTCCCAGGCGGTCTCCCATCCAAGTACTAACCAGGCCCGACCCTGCTTAGCTTCCGAGATCAGACGAGATCGGGTGTGTTCAGGGTGGTATGGCCGTAAGCTGTCCAAGGTACCACGCATGGGCCTTTTAGGGATGTCGCTCGTCAGACGCGCCTTCAACGCCCAGGCGGCAGCTGCGCTGAGAGCGTTCCGATCCGTCGGAGAAATACCAGAGAGTGGGACTCCCGCGCACAGTTCTGCAAAGACACGGAGGAAAACCAGAGAGGATCCCTACGTTAAACACGGCAGGAGCTTGTGGAGAAAAGTGAAAAAGCTTACAGCACCTGGTATTCCCAGGCGGTCTCCCATCCAAGTACTAACCAGGCCCGACCCTGCTTAGCTTCCGAGATCAGACGAGATCGGGCGTGTTCAGGGTGGTATGGCCGTAAGCTGTCCAAGGTACCACGCATGGGCCTTTTAGGGATGTCGCTCGTCAGACGCGCCTTCAACGCCCAGGCGGCAGCTGCGCTGAGAGCGTTCCGATCCGTTCCTCCGTCGGAGAAATATATCAGAGAGTGGGACTCCCGCGCACAGTTCTGCAAAGACACGGAGGAAAACCAGAGAGGATCCCTACGTTAAACACGGCAGGAGCTTGTGGAGAAAAGTGAAAAAGCTTACAGCACCTGGTATTCCCAGGCGGTCTCCCATCCAAGTACTAACCAGGCCCGACCCTGCTTAGCTTCCGAGATCAGACGAGATCGGGCGTGTTCAGGTTGGTATGGCCGTAAGCTGTCCAAGGTACCACGCATGGGCCTTTTAGGGATGTCGCTCGTCAGACGCGCCTTCAACGCCCAGGCGGCAGCTGCGCTGAGAGCGTTCCGATCCGTCGGAGAAATACCAGAGAGTGGGACTCCCGCGCACAGTTCTGCAAAGACACGGAGGAAAACCAGAGAGGATCCCTACGTTAAACACGGCAGGAGCTTGTGGAGAAAAGTGAAAAAGCTTACAGCACCTGGTATTCCCAGGCGGTCTCCCATCCAAGTACTAACCAGGCCCGACCCTGCTTAGCTTCCGAGATCAGACGAGATCGGGCGTGTTCAGGGTGGTATGGCCGTAAGCTGTCCAAGGTACCACGCATGGGCCTTTTAGGGATGTCGCTCGTCAGACGCGCCTTCAACGCCCAGGCGGCAGCTGCGCTGAGAGCGTTCCGATCCGTTCCTCCGTCGGAGAAATACCAGAGAGTGGGACTCCCGCGCACAGTTCTGCAAAGACACGGAGGAAAACCAGAGAGGATCCCTACGTTAAACACGGCAGGAGCTTGTGGAGAAAAGTGAAAAAGCTTACAGCACCTGGTATTCCCAGGCGGTCTCCCATCCAAGTACTAACCAGGCCCGACCCTGCTTAGCTTCCGAGATCAGACGAGATCGGGCGTGTTCAGGGTGGTATGGCCGTAAGCTGTCCAAGGTACCACGCATGGGCCTTTTAGGGATGTCGCTCGTCAGACGCGCCTTCAACGGCCAGGCGGCAGCTGCGCTGAGAGCGTTCCGATCCGTTCCTCCGTCGGAGAAATACCAGAGAGTGGGACTCCCGCGCACAGTTCTGCAAAGACACGGAGGAAAACCAGAGAGGATCCCTACGTTAAACACGGCAGGAGCTTGTGGAGAAAAGTGAAAAAGCTTACAGCACCTGGTATTCCCAGGCGGTCTCCCATCCAAGTACTAACCAGGCCCGACCCTGCTTAGCTTCCGAGATCAGACGAGATCGGGCGTGTTCAGGGTGGTATGGCCGTAAGCTGTCCAAGGTACCACGCATGGGCCTTTTAGGGATGTCGCTCGTCAGACGCGCCTTCAACGCCCAGGCGGCAGCTGCGCTGAGAGCGTTCCGATCCGTTCCTCCGTCGGAGAAATATATCAGAGAGTGGGACTCCCGCGCACAGTTCTGCAAAGACACGGAGGAAAACCAGAGAGGATCCCTACGTTAAACACGGCAGGAGCTTGTGGAGAAAAGTGAAAAAGCTTACAGCACCTGGTATTCCCAGGCGGTCTCCCATCCAAGTACTAACCAGGCCCGACCCTGCTTAGCTTCCGAGATCAGACGAGATCGGGCGTGTTCAGGGTGGTATGGCCGTAAGCTGTCCAAGGTACCACGCATGGGCCTTTTAGGGATGTCGCTCGTCAGACGCGCCTTCAACGCCCAGGCGGCAGCTGCGCTGAGAGCGTTCCGATCCGTTCCTCCGTCGGAGAAATACCAGAGAGTGGGACTCACACGCACAGTTCTGCAAAGACACGGAGGAAAACCAGAGAGGATCCCTACGTTAAACACGGCAGGAGCTTGTGGAGAAAAGTGAAAAAGCTTACAGCACCTGGTATTCCCAGGCGGTCTCCCATCCAAGTACTAACCAGGCCCGACCCTGCTTAGCTTCCGAGATCAGACGAGATCGGGCGTGTTCAGGGTGGTATGGCCGTAAGCTGTCCAAGGTACCACGCATGGGCCTTTTAGGGATGTCGCTCGTCAGACGCACCTTCAACGCCCAGGCGGCAGCTGCGCTGAGAGCGTTCCGATCCGTTCCTCCGTCGGAGAAATATATCAGAGAGTGGGACTCCCGCGCACAGTTCTGCAAAGACACGGAGGAAAACCAGAGAGGATCCCTACGTTAAACACGGCAGGAGCTTGTGGAGAAAAGTGAAAAAGCTTACAGCACCTGGTATTCCCAGGCGGTCTCCCATCCAAGTACTAACCAGGCCCGACCCTGCTTAGCTTCCGAGATCAGACGAGATCGGGCGTGTTCAGGGTGGTATGGCCGTAAGCTGTCCAAGGTACCACGCATGGGCCTTTTAGGGATGTCGCTCGTCAGACACGCCTTCAACGCCCAGGCGGCAGCTGCGCTGAGAGCGTTCCGATCCGTTCCTCCGTCGGAGAAATACCAGAGAGTTGGACTCCCGCGCACAGTTCTGCAAAGACACGGAGGAAAACCAGAGAGGATCCCTACGTTAAACACGGCAGGAGCTTGTGGAGAAAAGTGAAAAAGCTTACAGCACCTGGTATTCCCAGGCGGTCTCCCATCCAAGTACTAACCAGGCCCGACCCTGCTTAGCTTCCGAGATCAGACGAGATCGGGCGTGTTCAGGGTGGTATGGCCGTAAGCTGTCCAAGGTACCACGCATGGGCCTTTTAGGGATGTCGCTCGTCAGACGCGCCTTCAACGCCCAGGCGGCAGCTGCGCTGAGAGCGTTCCGATCCGTTCCTCCGTCGGAGAAATACCAGAGAGTGGGACTCCCGCGCACAGTTCTGCAAAGACACGGAGGAAAACCAGAGAGGATCCCTACGTTAAACACGGCAGGAGCTTGTGGAGAAAAGTGAAAAAGCTTACAGCACCTGGTATTCCCAGGCGGTCTCCCATCCAAGTACTAACCAGGCCCGACCCTGCTTAGCTTCCGAGATCAGACGAGATCGGGCGTGTTCAGGGTGGTATGGCCGTAAGCTGTCCAAGGTACCACGCATGGGCCTTTTAGGGATGTCGCTCATCAGACGCGCCTTCAACGCCCAGGCGGCAGCTGCGCTGAGAGCGTTCCGATCCGTTCCTCCGTCGGAGAAATACCAGAGAGTGGGACTCACGCGCACAGTTCTGCAAAGACACGGAGGAAAACCAGAGAGGATCCCTACGTTAAACACGGCAGGAGCTTGTGGAGAAAAGTGAAAAAGCTTACAGCACCTGGTATTCCCAGGCGGTCTCCCATCCAAGTACTAACCAGGCCCGACCCTGCTTAGCTTCCGAGATCAGACGAGATCGGGCGTGTTCAGGGTGGTATGGCCGTAAGCTGTCCAAGGTACCACGCATGGGCCTTTTAGGGATGTCGCTCGTCAGACGCGCCTTCAACGCCCAGGCGGCAGCTGCGCTGAGAGCGTTCCGATCCGTCTGAGAAATACCAGAGAGTGGGACTCCCGCGCACAGTTCTGCAAAGACACGGAGGAAAACCAGAGAGGATCCCTACGTTAAACACGGCAGGAGCTTGTGGAGAAAAGTGAAAAAGCTTACAGCACCTGGTATTCCCAGGCGGTCTCCCATCCAAGTACTAACCAGGCCCGACCCTGCTTAGCTTCCGAGATCAGACGAGATCGGGCGTGTTCAGGGTGGTATGGCCGTAAGCTGTCCAAGGTACCACGCATGGGCCTTTTAGGGATGTCGCTCGTCAGACGCGCCTTCAACGCCCAGGCGGCAGCTGCGCTGAGAGCGTTCCGATCCGTTCCTCCGTCGGAGAAATACCAGAGAGTGGGACTCCCGCGCACAGTTCTGCAAAGACACGGAGGAAAACCAGAGAGGATCCCTACGTTAAACACGGCAGGAGCTTGTGGAGAAAAGTGAAAAAGCTTACAGCACCTGGTATTCCCAGGCGGTCTCCCATCCAAGTACTAACCAGGCCCGACCCTGCTTAGCTTCCGAGATCAGACGAGATCGGGCGTGTTCAGGGTGGTATGGCCGTAAGCTGTCCAAGGTACCACGCATGGGCCTTTTAGGGATGTCGCTCATCAGACGCGCCTTCAACGCCCAGGCGGCAGCTGCGCTGAGAGCGTTCCGATCCGTTCCTCCGTCGGAGAAATACCAGAGAGTGGGACTCACGCGCACAGTTCTGCAAAGACACGGAGGAAAACCAGAGAGGATCCCTACGTTAAACACGGCAGGAGCTTGTGGAGAAAAGTGAAAAAGCTTACAGCACCTGGTATTCCCAGGCGGTCTCCCATCCAAGTACTAACCAGGCCCGACCCTGCTTAGCTTCCGAGATCAGACGAGATCGGGCGTGTTCAGGGTGGTATGGCCGTAAGCTGTCCAAGGTACCACGCATGGGCCTTTTAGGGATGTCGCTCGTCAGACGCGCCTTCAACGCCCAGGCGGCAGCTGCGCTGAGAGCGTTCCGATCCGTCTGAGAAATACCAGAGAGTGGGACTCCCGCGCACAGTTCTGCAAAGACACGGAGGAAAACCAGAGAGGATCCCTACGTTAAACACGGCAGGAGCTTGTGGAGAAAAGTGAAAAAGCTTACAGCACCTGGTATTCCCAGGCGGTCTCCCATCCAAGTACTAACCAGGCCCGACCCTGCTTAGCTTCCGAGATCAGACGAGATCGGGCGTGTTCAGGGTGGTATGGCCGTAAGCTGTCCAAGGTACCACGCATGGGCCTTTTAGGGATGTCGCTCGTCAGACGCGCCTTCAACGCCCAGGCGGCAGCTGCGCTGAGAGCGTTCCGATCCGTTCCTCCGTCGGAGAAATACCAGAGAGTGGGACTCCCGCGCACAGTTCTGCAAAGACACGGAGGAAAACCAGAGAGGATCCCTACGTTAAACACGGCAGGAGCTTGTGGAGAAAAGTGAAAAAGCTTACAGCACCTGGTATTCCCAGGCGGTCTCCCATCCAAGTACTAACCAGGCCCGACCCTGCTTAGCTTCCGAGATCAGACGAGATCGGGCGTGTTCAGGGTGGTATGGCCGTAAGCTGTCCAAGGTACCACGCATGGGCCTTTTAGGGATGTCGCTCGTCAGACGCGCCTTCAACGCCCAGGCGGCAGCTGCGCTGAGAGCGTTCCGATCCGTTCCTCCGTCGGAGAAATACCAGAGAGTGGGACTCCCGCGCACAGTTCTGCAAAGACACGGAGGAAAACCAGAGAGGATCCCTACGTTAAACACGGCAGGAGCTTGTGGAGAAAAGTGAAAAAGCTTACAGCACCTGGTATTCCCAGGCGGTCTCCCATCCAAGTACTAACCAGGCCCGACCCTGCTTAGCTTCCGAGATCAGACGAGATCGGGCGTGTTCAGGGTGGTATGGCCGTAAGCTGTCCAAGGTACCACGCATGGGCCTTTTAGGGATGTCGCTCGTCAGACGCGCCTTCAACGCCCAGGCGGCAGCTGCGCTGAGAGCGTTCCGATCCGTCTGAGAAATACCAGAGAGTGGGACTCCCGCGCACAGTTCTGCAAAGACACGGAGGAAAACCAGAGAGGATCCCTACGTTAAACACGGCAGGAGCTTGTGGAGAAAAGTGAAAAAGCTTACAGCACCTGGTATTCCCAGGCGGTCTCCCATCCAAGTACTAACCAGGCCCGACCCTGCTTAGCTTCCGAGATCAGACGAGATCGGGCGTGTTCAGGGTGGTATGGCCGTAAGCTGTCCAAGGTACCACGCATGGGCCTTTTAGGGATGTCGCTCGTCAGACGCGCCTTCAACGGCCAGGCGGCAGCTGCGCTGAGAGCGTTCCGATCCGTTCCTCCGTCGGAGAAATACCAGAGAGTGGGACTCCCGCGCACAGTTCTGCAAAGACACGGAGGAAAACCAGAGAGGATCCCTACGTTAAACACGGCAGGAGCTTGTGGAGAAAAGTGAAAAAGCTTACAGCACCTGGTATTCCCAGGCGGTCTCCCATCCAAGTACTAACCAGGCCCGACCCTGCTTAGCTTCCGAGATCAGACGAGATCGGGCGTGTTCAGGGTGGTATGGCCGTAAGCTGTCCAAGGTACCACGCATGGGCCTTTTAGGGATGTCGCTCGTCAGACGCGCCTTCAACGCCCAGGCGGCAGCTGCGCTGAGAGCGTTCCGATCCGTTCCTCCGTCGGAGAAATATATCAGAGAGTGGGACTCCCGCGCACAGTTCTGCAAAGACACGGAGGAAAACCAGAGAGGATCCCTACGTTAAACACGGCAGGAGCTTGTGGAGAAAAGTGAAAAAGCTTACAGCACCTGGTATTCCCAGGCGGTCTCCCATCCAAGTACTAACCAGGCCCGACCCTGCTTAGCTTCCGAGATCAGACGAGATCGGGCGTGTTCAGGGTGGTATGGCCGTAAGCTGTCCAAGGTACCACGCATGGGCCTTTTAGGGATGTCGCTCATCAGACGCGCCTTCAACGCCCAGGCGGCAGCTGCGCTGAGAGCGTTCCGATCCGTTCCTCCGTCGGAGAAATACCAGAGAGTGGGACTCACGCGCACAGTTCTGCAAAGACACGGAGGAAAACCAGAGAGGATCCCTACGTTAAACACGGCAGGAGCTTGTGGAGAAAAGTGAAAAAGCTTACAGCACCTGGTATTCCCAGGCGGTCTCCCATCCAAGTACTAACCAGGCCCGACCCTGCTTAGCTTCCGAGATCAGACGAGATCGGGCGTGTTCAGGGTGGTATGGCCGTAAGCTGTCCAAGGTACCACGCATGGGCCTTTTAGGGATGTCGCTCGTCAGACGCGCCTTCAACGCCCAGGCGGCAGCTGCGCTGAGAGCGTTCCGATCCGTCTGAGAAATACCAGAGAGTGGGACTCCCGCGCACAGTTCTGCAAAGACACGGAGGAAAACCAGAGAGGATCCCTACGTTAAACACGGCAGGAGCTTGTGGAGAAAAGTGAAAAAGCTTACAGCACCTGGTATTCCCAGGCGGTCTCCCATCCAAGTACTAACCAGGCCCGACCCTGCTTAGCTTCCGAGATCAGACGAGATCGGGCGTGTTCAGGGTGGTATGGCCGTAAGCTGTCCAAGGTACCACGCATGGGCCTTTTAGGGATGTCGCTCGTCAGACGCGCCTTCAACGCCCAGGCGGCAGCTGCGCTGAGAGCGTTCCGATCCGTTCCTCCGTCGGAGAAATACCAGAGAGTGGGACTCCCGCGCACAGTTCTGCAAAGACACGGAGGAAAACCAGAGAGGATCCCTACGTTAAACACGGCAGGAGCTTGTGGAGAAAAGTGAAAAAGCTTACAGCACCTGGTATTCCCAGGCGGTCTCCCATCCAAGTACTAACCAGGCCCGACCCTGCTTAGCTTCCGAGATCAGACGAGATCGGGCGTGTTCAGGGTGGTATGGCCGTAAGCTGTCCAAGGTACCACGCATGGGCCTTTTAGGGATGTCGCTCATCAGACGCGCCTTCAACGCCCAGGCGGCAGCTGCGCTGAGAGCGTTCCGATCCGTTCCTCCGTCGGAGAAATACCAGAGAGTGGGACTCACGCGCACAGTTCTGCAAAGACACGGAGGAAAACCAGAGAGGATCCCTACGTTAAACACGGCAGGAGCTTGTGGAGAAAAGTGAAAAAGCTTACAGCACCTGGTATTCCCAGGCGGTCTCCCATCCAAGTACTAACCAGGCCCGACCCTGCTTAGCTTCCGAGATCAGACGAGATCGGGCGTGTTCAGGGTGGTATGGCCGTAAGCTGTCCAAGGTACCACGCATGGGCCTTTTAGGGATGTCGCTCGTCAGACGCGCCTTCAACGCCCAGGCGGCAGCTGCGCTGAGAGCGTTCCGATCCGTCTGAGAAATACCAGAGAGTGGGACTCCCGCGCACAGTTCTGCAAAGACACGGAGGAAAACCAGAGAGGATCCCTACGTTAAACACGGCAGGAGCTTGTGGAGAAAAGTGAAAAAGCTTACAGCACCTGGTATTCCCAGGCGGTCTCCCATCCAAGTACTAACCAGGCCCGACCCTGCTTAGCTTCCGAGATCAGACGAGATCGGGCGTGTTCAGGGTGGTATGGCCGTAAGCTGTCCAAGGTACCACGCATGGGCCTTTTAGGGATGTCGCTCGTCAGACGCGCCTTCAACGCCCAGGCGGCAGCTGCGCTGAGAGCGTTCCGATCCGTTCCTCCGTCGGAGAAATACCAGAGAGTGGGACTCCCGCGCACAGTTCTGCAAAGACACGGAGGAAAACCAGAGAGGATCCCTACGTTAAACACGGCAGGAGCTTGTGGAGAAAAGTGAAAAAGCTTACAGCACCTGGTATTCCCAGGCGGTCTCCCATCCAAGTACTAACCAGGCCCGACCCTGCTTAGCTTCCGAGATCAGACGAGATCGGGCGTGTTCAGGGTGGTATGGCCGTAAGCTGTCCAAGGTACCACGCATGGGCCTTTTAGGGATGTCGCTCGTCAGACGCGCCTTCAACGCCCAGGCGGCAGCTGCGCTGAGAGCGTTCCGATCCGTTCCTCCGTCGGAGAAATACCAGAGAGTGGGACTCCCGCGCACAGTTCTGCAAAGACACGGAGGAAAACCAGAGAGGATCCCTACGTTAAACACGGCAGGAGCTTGTGGAGAAAAGTGAAAAAGCTTACAGCACCTGGTATTCCCAGGCGGTCTCCCATCCAAGTACTAACCAGGCCCGACCCTGCTTAGCTTCCGAGATCAGACGAGATCGGGCGTGTTCAGGGTGGTATGGCCGTAAGCTGTCCAAGGTACCACGCATGGGCCTTTTAGGGATGTCGCTCGTCAGACGCGCCTTCAACGCCCAGGCGGCAGCTGCGCTGAGAGCGTTCCGATCCGTCTGAGAAATACCAGAGAGTGGGACTCCCGCGCACAGTTCTGCAAAGACACGGAGGAAAACCAGAGAGGATCCCTACGTTAAACACGGCAGGAGCTTGTGGAGAAAAGTGAAAAAGCTTACAGCACCTGGTATTCCCAGGCGGTCTCCCATCCAAGTACTAACCAGGCCCGACCCTGCTTAGCTTCCGAGATCAGACGAGATCGGGCGTGTTCAGGGTGGTATGGCCGTAAGCTGTCCAAGGTACCACGCATGGGCCTTTTAGGGATGTCGCTCGTCAGACGCGCCTTCAACGGCCAGGCGGCAGCTGCGCTGAGAGCGTTCCGATCCGTTCCTCCGTCGGAGAAATACCAGAGAGTGGGACTCCCGCGCACAGTTCTGCAAAGACACGGAGGAAAACCAGAGAGGATCCCTACGTTAAACACGGCAGGAGCTTGTGGAGAAAAGTGAAAAAGCTTACAGCACCTGGTATTCCCAGGCGGTCTCCCATCCAAGTACTAACCAGGCCCGACCCTGCTTAGCTTCCGAGATCAGACGAGATCGGGCGTGTTCAGGGTGGTATGGCCGTAAGCTGTCCAAGGTACCACGCATGGGCCTTTTAGGGATGTCGCTCGTCAGACGCGCCTTCAACGCCCAGGCGGCAGCTGCGCTGAGAGCGTTCCGATCCGTTCCTCCGTCGGAGAAATATATCAGAGAGTGGGACTCCCGCGCACAGTTCTGCAAAGACACGGAGGAAAACCAGAGAGGATCCCTACGTTAAACACGGCAGGAGCTTGTGGAGAAAAGTGAAAAAGCTTACAGCACCTGGTATTCCCAGGCGGTCTCCCATCCAAGTACTAACCAGGCCCGACCCTGCTTAGCTTCCGAGATCAGACGAGATCGGGCGTGTTCAGGGTGGTATGGCCGTAAGCTGTCCAAGGTACCACGCATTGGCCTTTTAGGGATGTCGCTCGTCAGACGCGCCTTCAACGCCCAGGCGGCAGCTGCGCTGAGAGCGTTCCGATCCGTTCCTCCGTCGGAGAAATATATCAGAGAGTGGGACTCCCGCGCACAGTTCTGCAAAGACACGGAGGAAAACCAGAGAGGATCCCTACGTTAAACACGGCAGGAGCTTGTGGAGAAAAGTGAAAAAGCTTACAGCACCTGGTATTCCCAGGCGGTCTCCCATCCAAGTACTAACCAGGCCCGACCCTGCTTAGCTTCCGAGATCAGACGAGATCGGGCGTGTTCAGGGTGGTATGGCCGTAAGCTGTCCAAGGTACCACGCATGGGCCTTTTAGGGATGTCGCTCGTCAGACGCGCCTTCAACGCCCAGGCGGCAGCTGCGCTGAGAGCGTTCCGATCCGTTCCTCCGTCGGAGAAATACCAGAGAGTTGGACTCCCGCGCACAGTTCTGCAAAGACACGGAGGAAAACCAGAGAGGATCCCTACGTTAAACACGGCAGGAGCTTGTGGAGAAAAGTGAAAAAGCTTACAGCACCTGGTATTCCCAGGCGGTCTCCCATCCAAGTACTAACCAGGCACGACCCTGCTTAGCTTCCGAGATCAGACGAGATCGGGCGTGTTCAGGGTGGTATGGCCGTAAGCTGTCCAAGGTACCACGCATGGGCCTTTTAGGGATGTCGCTCGTCAGACGCGCCTTCAACGCCCAGGCGGCAGCTGCGCTGAGAGCGTTCCGATCCGTCGGAGAAATACCAGAGAGTGGGACTCCCGCGCACAGTTCTGCAAAGACACGGAGGAAAACCAGAGAGGATCCCTACGTTAAACACGGCAGGAGCTTGTGGAGAAAAGTGAAAAAGCTTACAGCACCTGGTATTCCCAGGCGGTCTCCCATCCAAGTACTAACCAGGCCCGACCCTGCTTAGCTTCCGAGATCAGACGAGATCGGGCGTGTTCAGGTTGGTATGGCCGTAAGCTGTCCAAGGTACCACGCATGGGCCTTTTAGGGATGTCGCTCGTCAGACGCGCCTTCAACGCCCAGGCGGCAGCTGCGCTGAGAGCGTTCCGATCCGTCGGAGAAATACCAGAGAGTGGGACTCCCGCGCACAGTTCTGCAAAGACACGGAGGAAAACCAGAGAGGATCCCTACGTTAAACACGGCCGGAGCTTGTGGAGAAAAGTGAAAAAGCTTACAGCACCTGGTATTCCCAGGCGGTCTCCCATCCAAGTACTAACCAGGCCCGACCCTGCTTAGCTTCCGAGATCAGACGAGATCGGGCGTGTTCAGGGTGGTATGGCCGTAAGCTGTCCAAGGTACCACGCATGGGCCTTTTAGGGATGTCGCTCGTCAGACGCGCCTTCAACGCCCAGGCGGCAGCTGCGCTGAGAGCGTTCCGATCCGTCTGAGAAATACCAGAGAGTGGGACTCCCGCGCACAGTTCTGCAAAGACACGGAGGAAAACCAGAGAGGATCCCTACGTTAAACACGGCAGGAGCTTGTGGAGAAAAGTGAAAAAGCTTACAGCACCTGGTATTCCCAGGCGGTCTCCCATCCAAGTACTAACCAGGCCCGACCCTGCTTAGCTTCCGAGATCAGACGAGATCGGGCGTGTTCAGGGTGGTATGGCCGTAAGCTGTCCAAGGTACCACGCATGGGCCTTTTAGGGATGTCGCTCGTCAGACGCGCCTTCAACGCCCAGGCGGCAGCTGCGCTGAGAGCGTTCCGATCCGTTCCTCCGTCGGAGAAATACCAGAGAGTGGGACTCCCGCGCACAGTTCTGCAAAGACACGGAGGAAAACCAGAGAGGATCCCTACGTTAAACACGGCAGGAGCTTGTGGAGAAAAGTGAAAAAGCTTACAGCACCTGGTATTCCCAGGCGGTCTCCCATCCAAGTACTAACCAGGCCCGACCCTGCTTAGCTTCCGAGATCAGACGAGATCGGGCGTGTTCAGGGTGGTATGGCCGTAAGCTGTCCAAGGTACCACGCATGGGCCTTTTAGGGATGTCGCTCGTCAGACGCGCCTTCAACGCCCAGGCGGCAGCTGCGCTGAGAGCGTTCCGATCCGTTCCTCCGTCGGAGAAATATATCAGAGAGTGGGACTCCCGCGCACAGTTCTGCAAAGACACGGAGGAAAACCAGAGAGGATCCCTACGTTAAACACGGCAGGAGCTTGTGGAGAAAAGTGAAAAAGCTTACAGCACCTGGTATTCCCAGGCGGTCTCCCATCCAAGTACTAACCAGGCCCGACCCTGCTTAGCTTCCGAGATCAGACGAGATCGGGCGTGTTCAGGGTGGTATGGCCGTAAGCTGTCCAAGGTACCACGCATGGGCCTTTTAGGGATGTCGCTCGTCAGACGCGCCTTCAACGCCCAGGCGGCAGCTGCGCTGAGAGCGTTCCGATCCGTTCCTCCGTCGGAGAAATACCAGAGAGTGGGACTCACGCGCACAGTTCTGCAAAGACACGGAGGAAAACCAGAGAGGATCCCTACGTTAAACACGGCAGGAGCTTGTGGAGA
>NC_089540.1:2586682-2599182 GCF_963924715.1 Thunnus thynnus
CCCTACGTTAAACACGGCAGGAGCTTGTGGAGAAAAGTGAAAAAGCTTACAGCACCTGGTATTCCCAGGCGGTCTCCCATCCAAGTACTAACCAGGCCCGACCCTGCTTAGCTTCCGAGATCAGACGAGATCGGGCGTGTTCAGGGTGGTATGGCCGTAAGCTGTCCAAGGTACCACGCATGGGCCTTTTAGGGATGTCGCTCGTCAGACGCGCCTTCAACGCCCAGGCGGCAGCTGCGCTGAGAGCGTTCCGATCCGTTCCTCCGTCGGAGAAATACCAGAGAGTGGGACTCCCGCGCACAGTTCTGCAAAGACACGGAGGAAAACCAGAGAGGATCCCTACGTTAAACACGGCAGGAGCTTGTGGAGAAAAGTGAAAAAGCTTACAGCACCTGGTATTCCCAGGCGGTCTCCCATCCAAGTACTAACCAGGCCCGACCCTGCTTAGCTTCCGAGATCAGACGAGATCGGGCGTGTTCAGGGTGGTATGGCCGTAAGCTGTCCAAGGTACCACGCATGGGCCTTTTAGGGATGTCGCTCGTCAGACGCGCCTTCAACGCCCAGGCGGCAGCTGCGCTGAGAGCGTTCCTCCGTCGGAGAAATACCAGAGAGTGGGACTCCCGCGCACAGTTCTGCAAAGACACGGAGGAAAACCAGAGAGGATCCCTACGTTAAACACGGCAGGAGCTTGTGGAGAAAAGTGAAAAAGCTTACAGCACCTGGTATTCCCAGGCGGTCTCCCATCCAAGTACTAACCAGGCCCGACCCTGCTTAGCTTCCGAGATCAGACGAGATCGGGCGTGTTCAGGGTGGTATGGCCGTAAGCTGTCCAAGGTACCACGCATGGGCCTTTTAGGGATGTCGCTCGTCAGACGCGCCTTCAACGCCCAGGCGGCAGCTGCGCTGAGAGCGTTCCGATCCGTTCCTCCGTCGGAGAAATACCAGAGAGTGGGACTCCCGCGCACAGTTCTGCAAAGACACGGAGGAAAACCAGAGAGGATCCCTACGTTAAACACGGCAGGAGCTTGTGGAGAAAAGTGAAAAAGCTTACAGCACCTGGTATTCCCAGGCGGTCTCCCATCCAAGTACTAACCAGGCCCGACCCTGCTTAGCTTCCGAGATCAGACGAGATCGGGCGTGTTCAGGGTGGTATGGCCGTAAGCTGTCCAAGGTACCACGCATGGGCCTCTTAGGGATGTCGCTCGTCAGACGCGCCTTCAACGCCCAGGCGGCAGCTGCGCTGAGAGCGTTCCGATCCGTTCCTCCGTCGGAGAAATACCAGAGAGTGGGACTCCCGCGCACAGTTCTGCAAAGACACGGAGGAAAACCAGAGAGGATCCCTACGTTAAACACGGCAGGAGCTTGTGGAGAAAAGTGAAAAAGCTTACAGCACCTGGTATTCCCAGGCGGTCTCCCATCCAAGTACTAACCAGGCCCGACCCTGCTTAGCTTCCGAGATCAGACGAGATCGGGCGTGTTCAGGGTGGTATGGCCGTAAGCTGTCCAAGGTACCACGCATGGGCCTTTTAGGGATGTCGCTCGTCAGACGCGCCTTCAACGCCCAGGCGGCAGCTGCGCTGAGAGCGTTCCGATCCGTCGGAGAAATACCAGAGAGTGGGACTCCCGCGCACAGTTCTGCAAAGACACGGAGGAAAACCAGAGAGGATCTCTACGTTAAACACGGCAGGAGCTTGTGGAGAAAAGTGAAAAAGCTTACAGCACCTGGTATTCCCAGGCGCTCTCCCATCCAAGTACTAACCAGGCCCGACCCTGCTTAGCTTCCGAGATCAGACGAGATCGGGCGTGTTCAGGGTGGTATGGCCGTAAGCTGTCCAAGGTACCACGCATGGGCCTTTTAGGGATGTCGCTCGTCAGACGCGCCTTCAACGCCCAGGCGGCAGCTGCGCCGAGAGCGTTCCGATCCGTTCCTCCGTCGGAGAAATACCAGAGAGTGGGACTCCCGCGCACAGTTCTGCAAAGACACGGAGGAAAACCAGAGAGGATCCCTACGTTAAACACGGCAGGAGCTTGTGGAGAAAAGTGAAAAAGCTTACAGCACCTGGTATTCCCAGGCGGTCTCCCATCCAAGTACTAACCAGGCCCGACCCTGCTTAGCTTCCGAGACCAGACGAGATCGGGCGTGTTCAGGGTGGTATGGCCGTAAGCTGTCCAAGGTACCACGCATGGGCCTTTTAGGGATGTCGCTCGTCAGACGCGCCTTCAACGCCCAGGCGGCAGCTGCGCTGAGAGCGTTCCGATCCGTTCCTCCGTCGGAGAAATACCAGAGAGTGGGACTCCCGCGCACAGTTCTGCAAAGACACGGAGTAGAACGAGAGAGGATCCCTACGTTAAACACGGCAGGAGCTTGTGGAGAAAAGTGAAAAAGCTTACAGCACCTGGTATTCCCAGGCGGTCTCCCATCCAAGTACTAACCAGGCCCGACCCTGCTTAGCTTCCGAGATCAGACGAGATCGGGCGTGTTCAGGGTGGTATGGCCGTAAGCTGTCCAAGGTACCACGCATGGGCCTTTTAGGGATGTCGCTCGTCAGACGCGCCTTCAACGCCCAGGCGGCAGCTGCGCTGAGAGCGTTCCGATCCGTTCCTCCGTCGGAGAAATACCAGAGAGTGGGACTCCCGCGCACAGTTCTGCAAAGACACGGAGGAAAACCAGAGAGGATCCCTACGTTAAACACGGCAGGAGCTTGTGGAGAAAAGTGAAAAAGCTTACAGCACCTGGTATTCCCAGGCGGTCTCCCATCCAAGTACTAACCAGGCCCGACCCTGCTTAGCTTCCGAGATCAGACGAGATCGGGCGTGTTCAGGGTGGTATGGCCGTAAGCTGTCCAAGGTACCACGCATGGGCCTTTTAGGGATGTCGCTCGTCAGACGCGCCTTCAACGCCCAGGCGGCAGCTGCGCTGAGAGCGTTCCGATCCGTCGGAGAAATACCAGAGAGTGGGACTCCCGCGCACAGTTCTGCAAAGACACGGAGGAAAACCAGAGAGGATCTCTACGTTAAACACGGCAGGAGCTTGTGGAGAAAAGTGAAAAAGCTTACAGCACCTGGTATTCCCAGGCGGTCTCCCATCCAAGTACTAACCAGGCCCGACCCTGCTTAGCTTCCGAGATCAGACGAGATCGGGCGTGTTCAGGGTGGTATGGCCGTAAGCTGTCCAAGGTACCACGCATGGGCCTTTTAGGGATGTCGCTCGTCAGACGCGCCTTCAACGCCCAGGCGGCAGCTGCGCCGAGAGCGTTCCGATCCGTTCCTCCGTCGGAGAAATACCAGAGAGTGGGACTCCCGCGCACAGTTCTGCAAAGACACGGAGGAAAACCAGAGAGGATCCCTACGTTAAACACGGCAGGAGCTTGTGGAGAAAAGTGAAAAAGCTTACAGCACCTGGTATTCCCAGGCGGTCTCCCATCCAAGTACTAACCAGGCCCGACCCTGCTTAGCTTCCGAGACCAGACGAGATCGGGCGTGTTCAGGGTGGTATGGCCGTAAGCTGTCCAAGGTACCACGCATGGGCCTTTTAGGGATGTCGCTCGTCAGACGCGCCTTCAACGCCCAGGCGGCAGCTGCGCTGAGAGCGTTCCGATCCGTTCCTCCGTCGGAGAAATACCAGAGAGTGGGACTCCCGCGCACAGTTCTGCAAAGACACGGAGTAGAACGAGAGAGGATCCCTACGTTAAACACGGCAGGAGCTTGTGGAGAAAAGTGAAAAAGCTTACAGCACCTGGTATTCCCAGGCGGTCTCCCATCCAAGTACTAACCAGGCCCGACCCTGCTTAGCTTCCGAGATCAGACGAGATCGGGCGTGTTCAGGGTGGTATGGCCGTAAGCTGTCCAAGGTACCACGCATGGGCCTTTTAGGGATGTCGCTCGTCAGACGCGCCTTCAACGCCCAGGCGGCAGCTGCGCTGAGAGCGTTCCGATCCGTTCCTCCGTCGGAGAAATACCAGAGAGTGGGACTCCCGCGCACAGTTCTGCAAAGACACGGAGGAAAACCAGAGAGGATCCCTACGTTAAACACGGCAGGAGCTTGTGGAGAAAAGTGAAAAAGCTTACAGCACCTGGTATTCCCAGGCGGTCTCCCATCCAAGTACTAACCAGGCCCGACCCTGCTTAGCTTCCGAGATCAGACGAGATCGGGCGTGTTCAGGGTGGTATGGCCGTAAGCTGTCCAAGGTACCACGCATGGGCCTTTTAGGGATGTCGCTCGTCAGACGCGCCTTCAACGCCCAGGCGGCAGCTGCGCTGAGAGCGTTCCTCCGTCGGAGAAATACCAGAGAGTGGGACTCCCGCGCACAGTTCTGCAAAGACACGGAGGAAAACCAGAGAGGATCCCTACGTTAAACACGGCAGGAGCTTGTGGAGAAAAGTGAAAAAGCTTACAGCACCTGGTATTCCCAGGCGGTCTCCCATCCAAGTACTAACCAGGCCCGACCCTGCTTAGCTTCCGAGATCAGACGAGATCGGGCGTGTTCAGGGTGGTATGGCCGTAAGCTGTCCAAGGTACCACGCATGGGCCTTTTAGGGATGTCGCTCGTCAGACGCGCCTTCAACGCCCAGGCGGCAGCTGCGCTGAGAGCGTTCCGATCCGTTCCTCCGTCGGAGAAATACCAGAGAGTGGGACTCCCGCGCACAGTTCTGCAAAGACACGGAGGAAAACCAGAGAGGATCCCTACGTTAAACACGGCAGGAGCTTGTGGAGAAAAGTGAAAAAGCTTACAGCACCTGGTATTCCCAGGCGGTCTCCCATCCAAGTACTAACCAGGCCCGACCCTGCTTAGCTTCCGAGATCAGACGAGATCGGGCGTGTTCAGGGTGGTATGGCCGTAAGCTGTCCAAGGTACCACGCATGGGCCTCTTAGGGATGTCGCTCGTCAGACGCGCCTTCAACGCCCAGGCGGCAGCTGCGCTGAGAGCGTTCCGATCCGTTCCTCCGTCGGAGAAATACCAGAGAGTGGGACTCCCGCGCACAGTTCTGCAAAGACACGGAGGAAAACCAGAGAGGATCCCTACGTTAAACACGGCAGGAGCTTGTGGAGAAAAGTGAAAAAGCTTACAGCACCTGGTATTCCCAGGCGGTCTCCCATCCAAGTACTAACCAGGCCCGACCCTGCTTAGCTTCCGAGATCAGACGAGATCGGGCGTGTTCAGGGTGGTATGGCCGTAAGCTGTCCAAGGTACCACGCATGGGCCTTTTAGGGATGTCGCTCGTCAGACGCGCCTTCAACGCCCAGGCGGCAGCTGCGCTGAGAGCGTTCCGATCCGTCGGAGAAATACCAGAGAGTGGGACTCCCGCGCACAGTTCTGCAAAGACACGGAGGAAAACCAGAGAGGATCTCTACGTTAAACACGGCAGGAGCTTGTGGAGAAAAGTGAAAAAGCTTACAGCACCTGGTATTCCCAGGCGCTCTCCCATCCAAGTACTAACCAGGCCCGACCCTGCTTAGCTTCCGAGATCAGACGAGATCGGGCGTGTTCAGGGTGGTATGGCCGTAAGCTGTCCAAGGTACCACGCATGGGCCTTTTAGGGATGTCGCTCGTCAGACGCGCCTTCAACGCCCAGGCGGCAGCTGCGCCGAGAGCGTTCCGATCCGTTCCTCCGTCGGAGAAATACCAGAGAGTGGGACTCCCGCGCACAGTTCTGCAAAGACACGGAGGAAAACCAGAGAGGATCCCTACGTTAAACACGGCAGGAGCTTGTGGAGAAAAGTGAAAAAGCTTACAGCACCTGGTATTCCCAGGCGGTCTCCCATCCAAGTACTAACCAGGCCCGACCCTGCTTAGCTTCCGAGACCAGACGAGATCGGGCGTGTTCAGGGTGGTATGGCCGTAAGCTGTCCAAGGTACCACGCATGGGCCTTTTAGGGATGTCGCTCGTCAGACGCGCCTTCAACGCCCAGGCGGCAGCTGCGCTGAGAGCGTTCCGATCCGTTCCTCCGTCGGAGAAATACCAGAGAGTGGGACTCCCGCGCACAGTTCTGCAAAGACACGGAGTAGAACGAGAGAGGATCCCTACGTTAAACACGGCAGGAGCTTGTGGAGAAAAGTGAAAAAGCTTACAGCACCTGGTATTCCCAGGCGGTCTCCCATCCAAGTACTAACCAGGCCCGACCCTGCTTAGCTTCCGAGATCAGACGAGATCGGGCGTGTTCAGGGTGGTATGGCCGTAAGCTGTCCAAGGTACCACGCATGGGCCTTTTAGGGATGTCGCTCGTCAGACGCGCCTTCAACGCCCAGGCGGCAGCTGCGCTGAGAGCGTTCCGATCCGTTCCTCCGTCGGAGAAATACCAGAGAGTGGGACTCCCGCGCACAGTTCTGCAAAGACACGGAGGAAAACCAGAGAGGATCCCTACGTTAAACACGGCAGGAGCTTGTGGAGAAAAGTGAAAAAGCTTACAGCACCTGGTATTCCCAGGCGGTCTCCCATCCAAGTACTAACCAGGCCCGACCCTGCTTAGCTTCCGAGATCAGACGAGATCGGGCGTGTTCAGGGTGGTATGGCCGTAAGCTGTCCAAGGTACCACGCATGGGCCTTTTAGGGATGTCGCTCGTCAGACGCGCCTTCAACGCCCAGGCGGCAGCTGCGCTGAGAGCGTTCCGATCCGTCGGAGAAATACCAGAGAGTGGGACTCCCGCGCACAGTTCTGCAAAGACACGGAGGAAAACCAGAGAGGATCTCTACGTTAAACACGGCAGGAGCTTGTGGAGAAAAGTGAAAAAGCTTACAGCACCTGGTATTCCCAGGCGGTCTCCCATCCAAGTACTAACCAGGCCCGACCCTGCTTAGCTTCCGAGATCAGACGAGATCGGGCGTGTTCAGGGTGGTATGGCCGTAAGCTGTCCAAGGTACCACGCATGGGCCTTTTAGGGATGTCGCTCGTCAGACGCGCCTTCAACGCCCAGGCAGCAGCTGCGCCGAGAGCGTTCCGATCCGTTCCTCCGTCGGAGAAATACCAGAGAGTGGGACTCCCGCGCACAGTTCTGCAAAGACACGGAGGAAAACCAGAGAGGATCCCTACGTTAAACACGGCAGGAGCTTGTGGAGAAAAGTGAAAAAGCTTACAGCACCTGGTATTCCCAGGCGGTCTCCCATCCAAGTACTAACCAGGCCCGACCCTGCTTAGCTTCCGAGACCAGACGAGATCGGGCGTGTTCAGGGTGGTATGGCCGTAAGCTGTCCAAGGTACCACGCATGGGCCTTTTAGGGATGTCGCTCGTCAGACGCGCCTTCAACGCCCAGGCGGCAGCTGCGCTGAGAGCGTTCCGATCCGTTCCTCCGTCGGAGAAATACCAGAGAGTGGGACTCCCGCGCACAGTTCTGCAAAGACACGGAGTAGAACGAGAGAGGATCCCTACGTTAAACACGGCAGGAGCTTGTGGAGAAAAGTGAAAAAGCTTACAGCACCTGGTATTCCCAGGCGGTCTCCCATCCAAGTACTAACCAGGCCCGACCCTGCTTAGCTTCCGAGATCAGACGAGATCGGGCGTGTTCAGGGTGGTATGGCCGTAAGCTGTCCAAGGTACCACGCATGGGCCTTTTAGGGATGTCGCTCGTCAGACGCGCCTTCAACGCCCAGGCGGCAGCTGCGCTGAGAGCGTTCCGATCCGTTCCTCCGTCGGAGAAATACCAGAGAGTGGGACTCCCGCGCACAGTTCTGCAAAGACACGGAGGAAAACCAGAGAGGATCTCTACGTTAAACACGGCAGGAGCTTGTGGAGAAAAGTGAAAAAGCTTACAGCACCTGGTATTCCCAGGCGCTCTCCCATCCAAGTACTAACCAGGCCCGACCCTGCTTAGCTTCCGAGATCAGACGAGATCGGGCGTGTTCAGGGTGGTATGGCCGTAAGCTGTCCAAGGTACCACGCATGGGCCTTTTAGGGATGTCGCTCGTCAGACGCGCCTTCAACGCCCAGGCGGCAGCTGCGCCGAGAGCGTTCCGATCCGTTCCTCCGTCGGAGAAATACCAGAGAGTGGGACTCCCGCGCACAGTTCTGCAAAGACACGGAGGAAAACCAGAGAGGATCCCTACGTTAAACACGGCAGGAGCTTGTGGAGAAAAGTGAAAAAGCTTACAGCACCTGGTATTCCCAGGCGGTCTCCCATCCAAGTACTAACCAGGCCCGACCCTGCTTAGCTTCCGAGATCAGACGAGATCGGGCGTGTTCAGGGTGGTATGGCCGTAAGCTGTCCAAGGTACCACGCATGGGCCTTTTAGGGATGTCGCTCGTCAGACGCGCCTTCAACGCCCAGGCGGCAGCTGCGCTGAGAGCGTTCCGATCCGTTCCTCCGTCGGAGAAATACCAGAGAGTGGGACTCCCGCGCACAGTTCTGCAAAGACACGGAGGAAAACCAGAGAGGATCCCTACGTTAAACACGGCAGGAGCTTGTGGAGAAAAGTGAAAAAGCTTACAGCACCTGGTATTCCCAGGCGGTCTCCCATCCAAGTACTAACCAGGCCCGACCCTGCTTAGCTTCCGAGATCAGACGAGATCGGGCGTGTTCAGGGTGGTATGGCCGTAAGCTGTCCAAGGTACCACGCATGGGCCTTTTAGGGATGTCGCTCGTCAGACGCGCCTTCAACGCCCAGGCGGCAGCTGCGCTGAGAGCGTTCCGATCCGTTCCTCCGTCGGAGAAATACCAGAGAGTGGGACTCCCGCGCACAGTTCTGCAAAGACACGGAGGAAAACCAGAGAGGATCCCTACGTTAAACACGGCAGGAGCTTGTGGAGAAAAGTGAAAAAGCTTACAGCACCTGGTATTCCCAGGCGGTCTCCCATCCAAGTACTAACCAGGCCCGACCCTGCTTAGCTTCCGAGATCAGACGAGATCGGGCGTGTTCAGGGTGGTATGGCCGTAAGCTGTCCAAGGTACCACGCATGGGCCTTTTAGGGATGTCGCTCGTCAGACGCGCCTTCAACGCCCAGGCGGCAGCTGCGCTGAGAGCGTTCCGATCCGTTCCTCCGTCGGAGAAATACCAGAGAGTGGGACTCCCGCGCACAGTTCTGCAAAGACACGGAGGAAAACCAGAGAGGATCCCTACGTTAAACACGGCAGGAGCTTGTGGAGAAAAGTGAAAAAGCTTACAGCACCTGGTATTCCCAGGCGGTCTCCCATCCAAGTACTAACCAGGCCCGACCCTGCTTAGCTTCCGAGATCAGACGAGATCGGGCGTGTTCAGGGTGGTATGGCCGTAAGCTGTCCAAGGTACCACGCATGGGCCTTTTAGGGATGTCGCTCGTCAGACGCGCCTTCAACGCCCAGGCGGCAGCTGCGCTGAGAGCGTTCCGATCCGTTCCTCCGTCGGAGAAATACCAGAGAGTGGGACTCCCGCGCACAGTTCTGCAAAGACACGGAGTAGAACGAGAGAGGATCCCTACGTTAAACACGGCAGGAGCTTGTGGAGAAAAGTGAAAAAGCTTACAGCACCTGGTATTCCCAGGCGGTCTCCCATCCAAGTACTAACCAGGCCCGACCCTGCTTAGCTTCCGAGATCAGACGAGATCGGGCGTGTTCAGGGTGGTATGGCCGTAAGCTGTCCAAGGTACCACGCATGGGCCTTTTAGGGATGTCGCTCGTCAGACGCGCCTTCAACGCCCAGGCGGCAGCTGCGCTGAGAGCGTTCCGATCCGTTCCTCCGTCGGAGAAATACCAGAGAGTGGGACTCCCGCGCACAGTTCTGCAAAGACACGGAGGAAAACCAGAGAGGATCCCTACGTTAAACACGGCAGGAGCTTGTGGAGAAAAGTGAAAAAGCTTACAGCACCTGGTATTCCCAGGCGGTCTCCCATCCAAGTACTAACCAGGCCCGACCCTGCTTAGCTTCCGAGATCAGACGAGATCGGGCGTGTTCAGGGTGGTATGGCCGTAAGCTGTCCAAGGTACCACGCATGGGCCTTTTAGGGATGTCGCTCGTCAGACGCGCCTTCAACGCCCAGGCGGCAGCTGCGCTGAGAGCGTTCCGATCCGTTCCTCCGTCGGAGAAATACCAGAGAGTGGGACTCCCGCGCACAGTTCTGCAAAGACACGGAGGAAAACCAGAGAGGATCCCTACGTTAAACACGGCAGGAGCTTGTGGAGAAAAGTGAAAAAGCTTACAGCACCTGGTATTCCCAGGCGGTCTCCCATCCAAGTACTAACCAGGCCCGACCCTGCTTAGCTTCCGAGATCAGACGAGATCGGGCGTGTTCAGGGTGGTATGGCCGTAAGCTGTCCAAGGTACCACGCATGGGCCTTTTAGGGATGTCGCTCGTCAGACGCGCCTTCAACGCCCAGGCGGCAGCTGCGCTGAGAGCGTTCCGATCCGTTCCTCCGTCGGAGAAATACCAGAGAGTGGGACTCCCGCGCACAGTTCTGCAAAGACACGGAGTAGAACGAGAGAGGATCCCTACGTTAAACACGGCAGGAGCTTGTGGAGAAAAGTGAAAAAGCTTACAGCACCTGGTATTCCCAGGCGGTCTCCCATCCAAGTACTAACCAGGCCCGACCCTGCTTAGCTTCCGAGATCAGACGAGATCGGGCGTGTTCAGGGTGGTATGGCCGTAAGCTGTCCAAGGTACCACGCATGGGCCTTTTAGGGATGTCGCTCGTCAGACGCGCCTTCAACGCCCAGGCGGCAGCTGCGCTGAGAGCGTTCCGATCCGTTCCTCCGTCGGAGAAATACCAGAGAGTGGGACTCCCGCGCACAGTTCTGCAAAGACACGGAGGAAAACCAGAGAGGATCCCTACGTTAAACACGGCAGGAGCTTGTGGAGAAAAGTGAAAAAGCTTACAGCACCTGGTATTCCCAGGCGGTCTCCCATCCAAGTACTAACCAGGCCCGACCCTGCTTAGCTTCCGAGATCAGACGAGATCGGGCGTGTTCAGGGTGGTATGGCCGTAAGCTGTCCAAGGTACCACGCATGGGCCTTTTAGGGATGTCGCTCGTCAGACGCGCCTTCAACGCCCAGGCGGCAGCTGCGCTGAGAGCGTTCCGATCCGTTCCTCCGTCGGAGAAATACCAGAGAGTGGGACTCCCGCGCACAGTTCTGCAAAGACACGGAGTAGAACGAGAGAGGATCCCTACGTTAAACACGGCAGGAGCTTGTGGAGAAAAGTGAAAAAGCTTACAGCACCTGGTATTCCCAGGCGGTCTCCCATCCAAGTACTAACCAGGCCCGACCCTGCTTAGCTTCCGAGATCAGACGAGATCGGGCGTGTTCAGGGTGGTATGGCCGTAAGCTGTCCAAGGTACCACGCATGGGCCTTTTAGGGATGTCGCTCGTCAGACGCGCCTTCAACGCCCAGGCGGCAGCTGCGCTGAGAGCGTTCCGATCCGTTCCTCCGTCGGAGAAATACCAGAGAGTGGGACTCCCGCGCACAGTTCTGCAAAGACACGGAGTAGAACGAGAGAGGATCCCTACGTTAAACACGGCAGGAGCTTGTGGAGAAAAGTGAAAAAGCTTACAG
Organism: Thunnus thynnus; assembly: GCF_963924715.1. Lineage (NCBI taxonomy): Eukaryota > Metazoa > Chordata > Actinopteri > Scombriformes > Scombridae > Thunnus > Thunnus thynnus. Next base: position 2,598,141 of record NC_089540.1, read on the forward strand.
CACCTGGTATTCCCAGGCGGTCTCCCATCCAAGTACTAACCAGGCCCGACCCTGCTTAGCTTCCGAGATCAGACGAGATCGGGCGTGTTCAGGGTGGTATGGCCGTAAGCTGTCCAAGGTACCACGCATGGGCCTTTTAGGGATGTCGCTCGTCAGACGCGCCTTCAACGCCCAGGCGGCAGCTGCGCTGAGAGCGTTCCGATCCGTTCCTCCGTCGGAGAAATACCAGAGAGTGGGACTCCCGCGCACAGTTCTGCAAAGACACGGAGGAAAACCAGAGAGGATCCCTACGTTAAACACGGCAGGAGCTTGTGGAGAAAAGTGAAAAAGCTTACAGCACCTGGTATTCCCAGGCGGTCTCCCATCCAAGTACTAACCAGGCCCGACCCTGCTTAGCTTCCGAGATCAGACGAGATCGGGCGTGTTCAGGGTGGTATGGCCGTAAGCTGTCCAAGGTACCACGCATGGGCCTTTTAGGGATGTCGCTCGTCAGACGCGCCTTCAACGCCCAGGCGGCAGCTGCGCTGAGAGCGTTCCGATCCGTTCCTCCGTCGGAGAAATACCAGAGAGTGGGACTCCCGCGCACAGTTCTGCAAAGACACGGAGTAGAACGAGAGAGGATCCCTACGTTAAACACGGCAGGAGCTTGTGGAGAAAAGTGAAAAAGCTTACAGCACCTGGTATTCCCAGGCGGTCTCCCATCCAAGTACTAACCAGGCCCGACCCTGCTTAGCTTCCGAGATCAGACGAGATCGGGCGTGTTCAGGGTGGTATGGCCGTAAGCTGTCCAAGGTACCACGCATGGGCCTTTTAGGGATGTCGCTCGTCAGACGCGCCTTCAACGCCCAGGCGGCAGCTGCGCTGAGAGCGTTCCGATCCGTTCCTCCGTCGGAGAAATACCAGAGAGTGGGACTCCCGCGCACAGTTCTGCAAAGACACGGAGGAAAACCAGAGAGGATCCCTACGTTAAACACGGCAGGAGCTTGTGGAGAAAAGTGAAAAAGCTTACAGCACCTGGTATTCCCAGGCGGTCTCCCATCCA
>NC_089540.1:2604182-2626682 GCF_963924715.1 Thunnus thynnus
GGAGAAAAGTGAAAAAGCTTACAGCACCTGGTATTCCCAGGCGGTCTCCCATCCAAGTACTAACCAGGCCCGACCCTGCTTAGCTTCCGAGATCAGACGAGATCGGGCGTGTTCAGGGTGGTATGGCCGTAAGCTGTCCAAGGTACCACGCATGGGCCTCTTAGGGATGTCGCTCGTCAGACGCGCCTTCAACGCCCAGGCGGCAGCTGCGCTGAGAGCGTTCCGATCCGTTCCTCCGTCGGAGAAATACCAGAGAGTGGGACTCCCGCGCACAGTTCTGCAAAGACACGGAGGAAAACCAGAGAGGATCCCTACGTTAAACACGGCAGGAGCTTGTGGAGAAAAGTGAAAAAGCTTACAGCACCTGGTATTCCCAGGCGGTCTCCCATCCAAGTACTAACCAGGCCCGACCCTGCTTAGCTTCCGAGATCAGACGAGATCGGGCGTGTTCAGGGTGGTATGGCCGTAAGCTGTCCAAGGTACCACGCATGGGCCTTTTAGGGATGTCGCTCGTCAGACGCGCCTTCAACGCCCAGGCGGCAGCTGCGCTGAGAGCGTTCCGATCCGTTCCTCCGTCGGAGAAATACCAGAGAGTGGGACTCCCGCGCACAGTTCTGCAAAGACACGGAGGAAAACCAGAGAGGATCCCTACGTTAAACACGGCAGGAGCTTGTGGAGAAAAGTGAAAAAGCTTACAGCACCTGGTATTCCCAGGCGGTCTCCCATCCAAGTACTAACCAGGCCCGACCCTGCTTAGCTTCCGAGATCAGACGAGATCGGGCGTGTTCAGGGTGGTATGGCCGTAAGCTGTCCAAGGTACCACGCATGGGCCTTTTAGGGATGTCGCTCGTCAGACGCGCCTTCAACGCCCAGGCGGCAGCTGCGCTGAGAGCGTTCCGATCCGTTCCTCCGTCGGAGAAATACCAGAGAGTGGGACTCCCGCGCACAGTTCTGCAAAGACACGGAGTAGAACGAGAGAGGATCCCTACGTTAAACACGGCAGGAGCTTGTGGAGAAAAGTGAAAAAGCTTACAGCACCTGGTATTCCCAGGCGGTCTCCCATCCAAGTACTAACCAGGCCCGACCCTGCTTAGCTTCCGAGATCAGACGAGATCGGGCGTGTTCAGGGTGGTATGGCCGTAAGCTGTCCAAGGTACCACGCATGGGCCTCTTAGGGATGTCGCTCGTCAGACGCGCCTTCAACGCCCAGGCGGCAGCTGCGCTGAGAGCGTTCCGATCCGTTCCTCCGTCGGAGAAATACCAGAGAGTGGGACTCCCGCGCACAGTTCTGCAAAGACACGGAGGAAAACCAGAGAGGATCCCTACGTTAAACACGGCAGGAGCTTGTGGAGAAAAGTGAAAAAGCTTACAGCACCTGGTATTCCCAGGCGGTCTCCCATCCAAGTACTAACCAGGCCCGACCCTGCTTAGCTTCCGAGATCAGACGAGATCGGGCGTGTTCAGGGTGGTATGGCCGTAAGCTGTCCAAGGTACCACGCATGGGCCTTTTAGGGATGTCGCTCGTCAGACGCGCCTTCAACGCCCAGGCGGCAGCTGCGCTGAGAGCGTTCCGATCCGTTCCTCCGTCGGAGAAATACCAGAGAGTGGGACTCCCGCGCACAGTTCTGCAAAGACACGGAGTAGAACGAGAGAGGATCCCTACGTTAAACACGGCAGGAGCTTGTGGAGAAAAGTGAAAAAGCTTACAGCACCTGGTATTCCCAGGCGGTCTCCCATCCAAGTACTAACCAGGCCCGACCCTGCTTAGCTTCCGAGATCAGACGAGATCGGGCGTGTTCAGGGTGGTATGGCCGTAAGCTGTCCAAGGTACCACGCATGGGCCTCTTAGGGATGTCGCTCGTCAGACGCGCCTTCAACGCCCAGGCGGCAGCTGCGCTGAGAGCGTTCCGATCCGTTCCTCCGTCGGAGAAATACCAGAGAGTGGGACTCCCGCGCACAGTTCTGCAAAGACACGGAGGAAAACCAGAGAGGATCCCTACGTTAAACACGGCAGGAGCTTGTGGAGAAAAGTGAAAAAGCTTACAGCACCTGGTATTCCCAGGCGGTCTCCCATCCAAGTACTAACCAGGCCCGACCCTGCTTAGCTTCCGAGATCAGACGAGATCGGGCGTGTTCAGGGTGGTATGGCCGTAAGCTGTCCAAGGTACCACGCATGGGCCTTTTAGGGATGTCGCTCGTCAGACGCGCCTTCAACGCCCAGGCGGCAGCTGCGCTGAGAGCGTTCCGATCCGTTCCTCCGTCGGAGAAATACCAGAGAGTGGGACTCCCGCGCACAGTTCTGCAAAGACACGGAGTAGAACGAGAGAGGATCCCTACGTTAAACACGGCAGGAGCTTGTGGAGAAAAGTGAAAAAGCTTACAGCACCTGGTATTCCCAGGCGGTCTCCCATCCAAGTACTAACCAGGCCCGACCCTGCTTAGCTTCCGAGATCAGACGAGATCGGGCGTGTTCAGGGTGGTATGGCCGTAAGCTGTCCAAGGTACCACGCATGGGCCTTTTAGGGATGTCGCTCGTCAGACGCGCCTTCAACGCCCAGGCGGCAGCTGCGCTGAGAGCGTTCCGATCCGTTCCTCCGTCGGAGAAATACCAGAGAGTGGGACTCCCGCGCACAGTTCTGCAAAGACACGGAGGAAAACCAGAGAGGATCCCTACGTTAAACACGGCAGGAGCTTGTGGAGAAAAGTGAAAAAGCTTACAGCACCTGGTATTCCCAGGCGGTCTCCCATCCAAGTACTAACCAGGCCCGACCCTGCTTAGCTTCCGAGATCAGACGAGATCGGGCGTGTTCAGGGTGGTATGGCCGTAAGCTGTCCAAGGTACCACGCATGGGCCTTTTAGGGATGTCGCTCGTCAGACGCGCCTTCAACGCCCAGGCGGCAGCTGCGCTGAGAGCGTTCCGATCCGTTCCTCCGTCGGAGAAATACCAGAGAGTGGGACTCCCGCGCACAGTTCTGCAAAGACACGGAGTAGAACGAGAGAGGATCCCTACGTTAAACACGGCAGGAGCTTGTGGAGAAAAGTGAAAAAGCTTACAGCACCTGGTATTCCCAGGCGGTCTCCCATCCAAGTACTAACCAGGCCCGACCCTGCTTAGCTTCCGAGATCAGACGAGATCGGGCGTGTTCAGGGTGGTATGGCCGTAAGCTGTCCAAGGTACCACGCATGGGCCTTTTAGGGATGTCGCTCGTCAGACGCGCCTTCAACGCCCAGGCGGCAGCTGCGCTGAGAGCGTTCCGATCCGTTCCTCCGTCGGAGAAATACCAGAGAGTGGGACTCCCGCGCACAGTTCTGCAAAGACACGGAGGAAAACCAGAGAGGATCCCTACGTTAAACACGGCAGGAGCTTGTGGAGAAAAGTGAAAAAGCTTACAGCACCTGGTATTCCCAGGCGGTCTCCCATCCAAGTACTAACCAGGCCCGACCCTGCTTAGCTTCCGAGATCAGACGAGATCGGGCGTGTTCAGGGTGGTATGGCCGTAAGCTGTCCAAGGTACCACGCATGGGCCTTTTAGGGATGTCGCTCGTCAGACGCGCCTTCAACGCCCAGGCGGCAGCTGCGCTGAGAGCGTTCCGATCCGTTCCTCCGTCGGAGAAATACCAGAGAGTGGGACTCCCGCGCACAGTTCTGCAAAGACACGGAGGAAAACCAGAGAGGATCCCTACGTTAAACACGGCAGGAGCTTGTGGAGAAAAGTGAAAAAGCTTACAGCACCTGGTATTCCCAGGCGGTCTCCCATCCAAGTACTAACCAGGCCCGACCCTGCTTAGCTTCCGAGATCAGACGAGATCGGGCGTGTTCAGGGTGGTATGGCCGTAAGCTGTCCAAGGTACCACGCATGGGTCTCTTAGGGATGTCGCTCGTCAGACGCGCCTTCAACGCCCAGGCGGCAGCTGCGCTGAGAGCGTTCCGATCCGTTCCTCCGTCGGAGAAATACCAGAGAGTGGGACTCCCGCGCACAGTTCTGCAAAGACACGGAGGAAAACCAGAGAGGATCCCTACGTTAAACACGGCAGGAGCTTGTGGAGAAAAGTGAAAAAGCTTACAGCACCTGGTATTCCCAGGCGGTCTCCCATCCAAGTACTAACCAGGCCCGACCCTGCTTAGCTTCCGAGATCAGACGAGATCGGGCGTGTTCAGGGTGGTATGGCCGTAAGCTGTCCAAGGTACCACGCATGGGCCTTTTAGGGATGTCGCTCGTCAGACGCGCCTTCAACGCCCAGGCGGCAGCTGCGCTGAGAGCGTTCCGATCCGTTCCTCCGTCGGAGAAATACCAGAGAGTGGGACTCCCGCGCACAGTTCTGCAAAGACACGGAGGAAAACCAGAGAGGATCCCTACGTTAAACACGGCAGGAGCTTGTGGAGAAAAGTGAAAAAGCTTACAGCACCTGGTATTCCCAGGCGGTCTCCCATCCAAGTACTAACCAGGCCCGACCCTGCTTAGCTTCCGAGATCAGACGAGATCGGGCGTGTTCAGGGTGGTATGGCCGTAAGCTGTCCAAGGTACCACGCATGGGCCTCTTAGGGATGTCGCTCGTCAGACGCGCCTTCAACGCCCAGGCGGCAGCTGCGCTGAGAGCGTTCCGATCCGTTCCTCCGTCGGAGAAATACCAGAGAGTGGGACTCCCGCGCACAGTTCTGCAAAGACACGGAGGAAAACCAGAGAGGATCCCTACGTTAAACACGGCAGGAGCTTGTGGAGAAAAGTGAAAAAGCTTACAGCACCTGGTATTCCCAGGCGGTCTCCCATCCAAGTACTAACCAGGCCCGACCCTGCTTAGCTTCCGAGATCAGACGAGATCGGGCGTGTTCAGGGTGGTATGGCCGTAAGCTGTCCAAGGTACCACGCATGGGCCTTTTAGGGATGTCGCTCGTCAGACGCGCCTTCAACGCCCAGGCGGCAGCTGCGCTGAGAGCGTTCCGATCCGTTCCTCCGTCGGAGAAATACCAGAGAGTGGGACTCCCGCGCACAGTTCTGCAAAGACACGGAGGAAAACCAGAGAGGATCCCTACGTTAAACACGGCAGGAGCTTGTGGAGAAAAGTGAAAAAGCTTACAGCACCTGGTATTCCCAGGCGGTCTCCCATCCAAGTACTAACCAGGCCCGACCCTGCTTAGCTTCCGAGATCAGACGAGATCGGGCGTGTTCAGGGTGGTATGGCCGTAAGCTGTCCAAGGTACCACGCATGGGCCTCTTAGGGATGTCGCTCGTCAGACGCGCCTTCAACGCCCAGGCGGCAGCTGCGCTGAGAGCGTTCCGATCCGTTCCTCCGTCGGAGAAATACCAGAGAGTGGGACTCCCGCGCACAGTTCTGCAAAGACACGGAGGAAAACCAGAGAGGATCCCTACGTTAAACACGGCAGGAGCTTGTGGAGAAAAGTGAAAAAGCTTACAGCACCTGGTATTCCCAGGCGGTCTCCCATCCAAGTACTAACCAGGCCCGACCCTGCTTAGCTTCCGAGATCAGACGAGATCGGGCGTGTTCAGGGTGGTATGGCCGTAAGCTGTCCAAGGTACCACGCATGGGCCTTTTAGGGATGTCGCTCGTCAGACGCGCCTTCAACGCCCAGGCGGCAGCTGCGCTGAGAGCGTTCCGATCCGTTCCTCCGTCGGAGAAATACCAGAGAGTGGGACTCCCGCGCACAGTTCTGCAAAGACACGGAGGAAAACCAGAGAGGATCCCTACGTTAAACACGGCAGGAGCTTGTGGAGAAAAGTGAAAAAGCTTACAGCACCTGGTATTCCCAGGCGGTCTCCCATCCAAGTACTAACCAGGCCCGACCCTGCTTAGCTTCCGAGATCAGACGAGATCGGGCGTGTTCAGGGTGGTATGGCCGTAAGCTGTCCAAGGTACCACGCATGGGCCTCTTAGGGATGTCGCTCGTCAGACGCGCCTTCAACGCCCAGGCGGCAGCTGCGCTGAGAGCGTTCCGATCCGTTCCTCCGTCGGAGAAATACCAGAGAGTGGGACTCCCGCGCACAGTTCTGCAAAGACACGGAGGAAAACCAGAGAGGATCCCTACGTTAAACACGGCAGGAGCTTGTGGAGAAAAGTGAAAAAGCTTACAGCACCTGGTATTCCCAGGCGGTCTCCCATCCAAGTACTAACCAGGCCCGACCCTGCTTAGCTTCCGAGATCAGACGAGATCGGGCGTGTTCAGGGTGGTATGGCCGTAAGCTGTCCAAGGTACCACGCATGGGCCTTTTAGGGATGTCGCTCGTCAGACGCGCCTTCAACGCCCAGGCGGCAGCTGCGCTGAGAGCGTTCCGATCCGTCGGAGAAATACCAGAGAGTGGGACTCCCGCGCACAGTTCTGCAAAGACACGGAGGAAAACCAGAGAGGATCTCTACGTTAAACACGGCAGGAGCTTGTGGAGAAAAGTGAAAAAGCTTACAGCACCTGGTATTCCCAGGCGCTCTCCCATCCAAGTACTAACCAGGCCCGACCCTGCTTAGCTTCCGAGATCAGACGAGATCGGGCGTGTTCAGGGTGGTATGGCCGTAAGCTGTCCAAGGTACCACGCATGGGCCTTTTAGGGATGTCGCTCGTCAGACGCGCCTTCAACGCCCAGGCGGCAGCTGCGCCGAGAGCGTTCCGATCCGTTCCTCCGTCGGAGAAATACCAGAGAGTGGGACTCCCGCGCACAGTTCTGCAAAGACACGGAGGAAAACCAGAGAGGATCCCTACGTTAAACACGGCAGGAGCTTGTGGAGAAAAGTGAAAAAGCTTACAGCACCTGGTATTCCCAGGCGGTCTCCCATCCAAGTACTAACCAGGCCCGACCCTGCTTAGCTTCCGAGATCAGACGAGATCGGGCGTGTTCAGGGTGGTATGGCCGTAAGCTGTCCAAGGTACCACGCATGGGCCTTTTAGGGATGTCGCTCGTCAGACGCGCCTTCAACGCCCAGGCGGCAGCTGCGCTGAGAGCGTTCCGATCCGTTCCTCCGTCGGAGAAATACCAGAGAGTGGGACTCCCGCGCACAGTTCTGCAAAGACACGGAGTAGAACGAGAGAGGATCCCTACGTTAAACACGGCAGGAGCTTGTGGAGAAAAGTGAAAAAGCTTACAGCACCTGGTATTCCCAGGCGGTCTCCCATCCAAGTACTAACCAGGCCCGACCCTGCTTAGCTTCCGAGATCAGACGAGATCGGGCGTGTTCAGGGTGGTATGGCCGTAAGCTGTCCAAGGTACCACGCATGGGCCTTTTAGGGATGTCGCTCGTCAGACGCGCCTTCAACGCCCAGGCGGCAGCTGCGCTGAGAGCGTTCCGATCCGTTCCTCCGTCGGAGAAATACCAGAGAGTGGGACTCCCGCGCACAGTTCTGCAAAGACACGGAGGAAAACCAGAGAGGATCCCTACGTTAAACACGGCAGGAGCTTGTGGAGAAAAGTGAAAAAGCTTACAGCACCTGGTATTCCCAGGCGGTCTCCCATCCAAGTACTAACCAGGCCCGACCCTGCTTAGCTTCCGAGATCAGACGAGATCGGGCTTGTTCAGGGTGGTATGGCCGTAAGCTGTCCAAGGTACCACGCATGGGCCTTTTAGGGATGTCGCTCGTCAGACGCGCCTTCAACGCCCAGGCGGCAGCTGCGCTGAGAGCGTTCCGATCCGTTCCTCCGTCGGAGAAATACCAGAGAGTGGGACTCCCGCGCACAGTTCTGCAAAGACACGGAGGAAAACCAGAGAGGATCTCTACGTTAAACACGGCAGGAGCTTGTGGAGAAAAGTGAAAAAGCTTACAGCACCTGGTATTCCCAGGCGCTCTCCCATCCAAGTACTAACCAGGCCCGACCCTGCTTAGCTTCCGAGATCAGACGAGATCGGGCGTGTTCAGGGTGGTATGGCCGTAAGCTGTCCAAGGTACCACGCATGGGCCTTTTAGGGATGTCGCTCGTCAGACGCGCCTTCAACGCCCAGGCGGCAGCTGCGCTGAGAGCGTTCCGATCCGTTCCTCCGTCGGAGAAATACCAGAGAGTGGGACTCCCGCGCACAGTTCTGCAAAGACACGGAGGAAAACCAGAGAGGATCCCTACGTTAAACACGGCAGGAGCTTGTGGAGAAAAGTGAAAAAGCTTACAGCACCTGGTATTCCCAGGCGGTCTCCCATCCAAGTACTAACCAGGCCCGACCCTGCTTAGCTTCCGAGATCAGACGAGATCGGGCGTGTTCAGGGTGGTATGGCCGTAAGCTGTCCAAGGTACCACGCATGGGCCTTTTAGGGATGTCGCTCGTCAGACGCGCCTTCAACGCCCAGGCGGCAGCTGCGCTGAGAGCGTTCCGATCCGTTCCTCCGTCGGAGAAATACCAGAGAGTGGGACTCCCGCGCACAGTTCTGCAAAGACACGGAGGAAAACCAGAGAGGATCCCTACGTTAAACACGGCAGGAGCTTGTGGAGAAAAGTGAAAAAGCTTACAGCACCTGGTATTCCCAGGCGGTCTCCCATCCAAGTACTAACCAGGCCCGACCCTGCTTAGCTTCCGAGATCAGACGAGATCGGGCGTGTTCAGGGTGGTATGGCCGTAAGCTGTCCAAGGTACCACGCATGGGCCTTTTAGGGATGTCGCTCGTCAGACGCGCCTTCAACGCCCAGGCGGCAGCTGCGCTGAGAGCGTTCCGATCCGTTCCTCCGTCGGAGAAATACCAGAGAGTGGGACTCCCGCGCACAGTTCTGCAAAGACACGGGGGAAAACCAGAGAGGATCCCTACGTTAAACACGGCAGGAGCTTGTGGAGAAAAGTGAAAAAGCTTACAGCACCTGGTATTCCCAGGCGGTCTCCCATCCAAGTACTAACCAGGCCCGACCCTGCTTAGCTTCCGAGATCAGACGAGATCGGGCGTGTTCAGGGTGGTATGGCCGTAAGCTGTCCAAGGTACCACGCATGGGCCTTTTAGGGATGTCGCTCGTCAGACGCGCCTTCAACGCCCAGGCGGCAGCTGCGCTGAGAGCGTTCCGATCCGTCGGAGAAATACCAGAGAGTGGGACTCCCGCGCACAGTTCTGCAAAGACACGGAGGAAAACCAGAGAGGATCCCTACGTTAAACACGGCAGGAGCTTGTGGAGAAAAGTGAAAAAGCTTACAGCACCTGGTATTCCCAGGCGGTCTCCCATCCAAGTACTAACCAGGCCCGACCCTGCTTAGCTTCCGAGATCAGACGAGATCGGGCGTGTTCAGGGTGGTATGGCCGTAAGCTGTCCAAGGTACCACGCATGGGCCTTTTAGGGATGTCGCTCGTCAGACGCGCCTTCAACGCCCAGGCGGCAGCTGCGCTGAGAGCGTTCCGATCCGTCGGAGAAATACCAGAGAGTGGGACTCCCGCGCACAGTTCTGCAAAGACACGGAGGAAAACCAGAGAGGATCCCTACGTTAAACACGGCAGGAGCTTGTGGAGAAAAGTGAAAAAGCTTACAGCACCTGGTATTCCCAGGCGGTCTCCCATCCAAGTACTAACCAGGCCCGACCCTGCTTAGCTTCCGAGATCAGACGAGATCGGGCGTGTTCAGGGTGGTATGGCCGTAAGCTGTCCAAGGTACCACGCATGGGCCTTTTAGGGATGTCGCTCGTCAGACGCGCCTTCAACGCCCAGGCGGCAGCTGCGCTGAGAGCGTTCCGATCCGTTCCTCCGTCGGAGAAATACCAGAGAGTGGGACTCCCGCGCACAGTTCTGCAAAGACACGGAGGAAAACCAGAGAGGATCTCTACGTTAAACACGGCAGGAGCTTGTGGAGAAAAGTGAAAAAGCTTACAGCACCTGGTATTCCCAGGCGCTCTCCCATCCAAGTACTAACCAGGCCCGACCCTGCTTAGCTTCCGAGATCAGACGAGATCGGGCGTGTTCAGGGTGGTATGGCCGTAAGCTGTCCAAGGTACCACGCATGGGCCTTTTAGGGATGTCGCTCGTCAGACGCGCCTTCAACGCCCAGGCGGCAGCTGCGCTGAGAGCGTTCCGATCCGTCGGAGAAATACCAGAGAGTGGGACTCCCGCGCACAGTTCTGCAAAGACACGGAGGAAAACCAGAGAGGATCCCTACGTTAAACACGGCAGGAGCTTGTGGAGAAAAGTGAAAAAGCTTACAGCACCTGGTATTCCCAGGCGGTCTCCCATCCAAGTACTAACCAGGCCCGACCCTGCTTAGCTTCCGAGATCAGACGAGATCGGGCGTGTTCAGGGTGGTATGGCCGTAAGCTGTCCAAGGTACCACGCATGGGCCTTTTAGGGATGTCGCTCGTCAGACGCGCCTTCAACGCCCAGGCGGCAGCTGCGCTGAGAGCGTTCCGATCCGTTCCTCCGTCGGAGAAATACCAGAGAGTGGGACTCCCGCGCACAGTTCTGCAAAGACACGGAGGAAAACCAGAGAGGATCCCTACGTTAAACACGGCAGGAGCTTGTGGAGAAAAGTGAAAAAGCTTACAGCACCTGGTATTCCCAGGCGGTCTCCCATCCAAGTACTAACCAGGCCCGACCCTGCTTAGCTTCCGAGATCAGACGAGATCGGGCGTGTTCAGGGTGGTATGGCCGTAAGCTGTCCAAGGTACCACGCATGGGCCTTTTAGGGATGTCGCTCGTCAGACGCGCCTTCAACGCCCAGGCGGCAGCTGCGCTGAGAGCGTTCCGATCCGTCGGAGAAATACCAGAGAGTGGGACTCCCGCGCACAGTTCTGCAAAGACACGGAGGAAAACCAGAGAGGATCCCTACGTTAAACACGGCAGGAGCTTGTGGAGAAAAGTGAAAAAGCTTACAGCACCTGGTATTCCCAGGCGGTCTCCCATCCAAGTACTAACCAGGCCCGACCCTGCTTAGCTTCCGAGATCAGACGAGATCGGGCGTGTTCAGGGTGGTATGGCCGTAAGCTGTCCAAGGTACCACGCATGGGCCTTTTAGGGATGTCGCTCGTCAGACGCGCCTTCAACGCCCAGGCGGCAGCTGCGCTGAGAGCGTTCCGATCCGTTCCTCCGTCGGAGAAATACCAGAGAGTGGGACTCCCGCGCACAGTTCTGCAAAGACACGGAGGAAAACCAGAGAGGATCTCTACGTTAAACACGGCAGGAGCTTGTGGAGAAAAGTGAAAAAGCTTACAGCACCTGGTATTCCCAGGCGCTCTCCCATCCAAGTACTAACCAGGCCCGACCCTGCTTAGCTTCCGAGATCAGACGAGATCGGGCGTGTTCAGGGTGGTATGGCCGTAAGCTGTCCAAGGTACCACGCATGGGCCTTTTAGGGATGTCGCTCGTCAGACGCGCCTTCAACGCCCAGGCGGCAGCTGCGCTGAGAGCGTTCCGATCCGTCGGAGAAATACCAGAGAGTGGGACTCCCGCGCACAGTTCTGCAAAGACACGGAGGAAAACCAGAGAGGATCCCTACGTTAAACACGGCAGGAGCTTGTGGAGAAAAGTGAAAAAGCTTACAGCACCTGGTATTCCCAGGCGGTCTCCCATCCAAGTACTAACCAGGCCCGACCCTGCTTAGCTTCCGAGATCAGACGAGATCGGGCGTGTTCAGGGTGGTATGGCCGTAAGCTGTTCAAGGTACCACGCATGTGCCTTTTAGGGATGTCGCTCGTCAGACGCGCCTTCAACGCCCAGGCGGCAGCTGCGCCGAGAGCGTTCCGATCCGTTCCTCCGTCGGAGAAATACCAGAGAGTGGGACTCCCGCGCACAGTTCTGCAAAGACACGGAGGAAAACCAGAGAGGATCCCTACGTTAAACACGGCAGGAGCTTGTGGAGAAAAGTGAAAAAGCTTACAGCACCTGGTATTCCCAGGCGGTCTCCCATCCAAGTACTAACCAGGCCCGACCCTGCTTAGCTTCCGAGATCAGACGAGATCGGGCGTGTTCAGGGTGGTATGGCCGTAAGCTGTCCAAGGTACCACGCATGGGCCTTTTAGGGATGTCGCTCGTCAGACGCGCCTTCAACGCCCAGGCGGCAGCTGCGCTGAGAGCGTTCCGATCCGTCGGAGAAATACCAGAGAGTGGGACTCCCGCGCACAGTTCTGCAAAGACACGGAGGAAAACCAGAGAGGATCCCTACGTTAAACACGGCAGGAGCTTGTGGAGAAAAGTGAAAAAGCTTACAGCACCTGGTATTCCCAGGCGGTCTCCCATCCAAGTACTAACCAGGCCCGACCCTGCTTAGCTTCCGAGATCAGACGAGATCGGGCGTGTTCAGGGTGGTATGGCCGTAAGCTGTTCAAGGTACCACGCATGGGCCTTTTAGGGATGTCGCTCGTCAGACGCGCCTTCAACGCCCAGGCGGCAGCTGCGCTGAGAGCGTTCCGATCCGTCGGAGAAATACCAGAGAGTGGGACTCCCGCGCACAGTTCTGCAAAGACACGGAGGAAAACCAGAGAGGATCCCTACGTTAAACACGGCAGGAGCTTGTGGAGAAAAGTGAAAAAGCTTACAGCACCTGGTATTCCCAGGCGGTCTCCCATCCAAGTACTAACCAGGCCCGACCCTGCTTAGCTTCCGAGATCAGACGAGATCGGGCGTGTTCAGGGTGGTATGGCCGTAAGCTGTCCAAGGTACCACGCATGGGCCTTTTAGGGATGTCGCTCGTCAGACGCGCCTTCAACGCCCAGGCGGCAGCTGCGCTGAGAGCGTTCCGATCCGTTCCTCCGTCGGAGAAATACCAGAGAGTGGGACTCCCGCGCACAGTTCTGCAAAGACACGGAGGAAAACCAGAGAGGATCCCTACGTTAAACACGGCAGGAGCTTGTGGAGAAAAGTGAAAAAGCTTACAGCACCTGGTATTCCCAGGCGGTCTCCCATCCAAGTACTAACCAGGCCCGACCCTGCTTAGCTTCCGAGATCAGACGAGATCGGGCGTGTTCAGGGTGGTATGGCCGTAAGCTGTCCAAGGTACCACGCATGGGCCTTTTAGGGATGTCGCTCGTCAGACGCGCCTTCAACGCCCAGGCGGCAGCTGCGCTGAGAGCGTTCCGATCCGTTCCTCCGTCGGAGAAATACCAGAGAGTGGGACTCCCGCGCACAGTTCTGCAAAGACACGGAGGAAAACCAGAGAGGATCCCTACGTTAAACACGGCAGGAGCTTGTGGAGAAAAGTGAAAAAGCTTACAGCACCTGGTATTCCCAGGCGGTCTCCCATCCAAGTACTAACCAGGCCCGACCCTGCTTAGCTTCCGAGATCAGACGAGATCGGGCGTGTTCAGGGTGGTATGGCCGTAAGCTGTCCAAGGTACCACGCATGGGCCTTTTAGGGATGTCGCTCGTCAGACGCGCCTTCAACGCCCAGGCGGCAGCTGCGCTGAGAGCGTTCCTCCGTCGGAGAAATACCAGAGAGTGGGACTCCCGCGCACAGTTCTGCAAAGACACGGAGGAAAACCAGAGAGGATCCCTACGTTAAACACGGCAGGAGCTTGTGGAGAAAAGTGAAAAAGCTTACAGCACCTGGTATTCCCAGGCGGTCTCCCATCCAAGTACTAACCAGGCCCGACCCTGCTTAGCTTCCGAGATCAGACGAGATCGGGCGTGTTCAGGGTGGTATGGCCGTAAGCTGTCCAAGGTACCACGCATGGGCCTTTTAGGGATGTCGCTCGTCAGACGCGCCTTCAACGCCCAGGCGGCAGCTGCGCTGAGAGCGTTCCTCCGTCGGAGAAATACCAGAGAGTGGGACTCCCGCGCACAGTTCTGCAAAGACACGGAGGAAAACCAGAGAGGATCCCTACGTTAAACACGGCAGGAGCTTGTGGAGAAAAGTGAAAAAGCTTACAGCACCTGGTATTCCCAGGCGGTCTCCCATCCAAGTACTAACCAGGCCCGACCCTGCTTAGCTTCCGAGATCAGACGAGATCGGGCGTGTTCAGGGTGGTATGGCCGTAAGCTGTCCAAGGTACCACGCATGGGCCTTTTAGGGATGTCGCTCGTCAGACGCGCCTTCAACGCCCAGGCGGCAGCTGCGCTGAGAGCGTTCCGATCCGTTCCTCCATCGGAGAAATACCAGAGAGTGGGACTCCCGCGCACAGTTCTGCAAAGACACGGAGGAAAACCAGAGAGGATCCCTACGTTAAACACGGCAGGAGCTTGTGGAGAAAAGTGAAAAAGCTTACAGCACCTGGTATTCCCAGGCGGTCTCCCATCCAAGTACTAACCAGGCCCGACCCTGCTTAGCTTCCGAGATCAGACGAGATCGGGCGTGTTCAGGGTGGTATGGCCGTAAGCTGTCCAAGGTACCACGCATGGGCCTTTTAGGGATGTCGCTCGTCAGACGCGCCTTCAACGCCCAGGCGGCAGCTGCGCTGAGAGCGTTCCTCCGTCGGAGAAATACCAGAGAGTGGGACTCCCGCGCACAGTTCTGCAAAGACACGGAGGAAAACCAGAGAGGATCCCTACGTTAAACACGGCAGGAGCTTGTGGAGAAAAGTGAAAAAGCTTACAGCACCTGGTATTCCCAGGCGGTCTCCCATCCAAGTACTAACCAGGCCCGACCCTGCTTAGCTTCCGAGATCAGACGAGATCGGGCGTGTTCAGGGTGGTATGGCCGTAAGCTGTCCAAGGTACCACGCATGGGCCTTTTAGGGATGTCGCTCGTCAGACGCGCCTTCAACGCCCAGGCGGCAGCTGCGCTGAGAGCGTTCCTCCGTCGGAGAAATACCAGAGAGTGGGACTCCCGCGCACAGTTCTGCAAAGACACGGAGGAAAACCAGAGAGGATCCCTACGTTAAACACGGCAGGAGCTTGTGGAGAAAAGTGAAAAAGCTTACAGCACCTGGTATTCCCAGGCGGTCTCCCATCCAAGTACTAACCAGGCCCGACCCTGCTTAGCTTCCGAGATCAGACGAGATCGGGCGTGTTCAGGGTGGTATGGCCGTAAGCTGTCCAAGGTACCACGCATGGGCCTTTTAGGGATGTCGCTCGTCAGACGCGCCTTCAACGCCCAGGCGGCAGCTGCGCTGAGAGCGTTCCTCCGTCGGAGAAATACCAGAGAGTGGGACTCCCGCGCACAGTTCTGCAAAGACACGGAGGAAAACCAGAGAGGATCCCTACGTTAAACACGGCAGGAGCTTGTGGAGAAAAGTGAAAAAGCTTACAGCACCTGGTATTCCCAGGCGGTCTCCCATCCAAGTACTAACCAGGCCCGACCCTGCTTAGCTTCCGAGATCAGACGAGATCGGGCGTGTTCAGGGTGGTATGGCCGTAAGCTGTCCAAGGTACCACGCATGGGCCTTTTAGGGATGTCGCTCGTCAGACGCGCCTTCAACGCCCAGGCGGCAGCTGCGCTGAGAGCGTTCCGATCCGTCGGAGAAATACCAGAGAGTGGGACTCCCGCGCACAGTTCTGCAAAGACACGGAGGAAAACCAGAGAGGATCCCTACGTTAAACACGGCAGGAGCTTGTGGAGAAAAGTGAAAAAGCTTACAGCACCTGGTATTCCCAGGCGGTCTCCCATCCAAGTACTAACCAGACCCGACCCTGCTTAGCTTCCGAGATCAGACGAGATCGGGCGTGTTCAGGGTGGTATGGCCGTAAGCTGTCCAAGGTACCACGCATGGGCCTTTTAGGGATGTCGCTCGTCAGACGCGCCTTCAACGCCCAGGCGGCAGCTGCGCTGAGAGCGTTCCGATCCGTTCCTCCGTCGGAGAAATACCAGAGAGTGGGACTCCCGCGCACAGTTCTGCAAAGACACGGAGGAAAACCAGAGAGGATCTCTACGTTAAACACGGCAGGAGCTTGTGGAGAAAAGTGAAAAAGCTTACAGCACCTGGTATTCCCAGGCGCTCTCCCATCCAAGTACTAACCAGGCCCGACCCTGCTTAGCTTCCGAGATCAGACGAGATCGGGCGTGTTCAGGGTGGTATGGCCGTAAGCTGTCCAAGGTACCACGCATGGGCCTTTTAGGGATGTCGCTCGTCAGACGCGCCTTCAACGCCCAGGCGGCAGCTGCGCTGAGAGCGTTCCGATCCGTCGGAGAAATACCAGAGAGTGGGACTCCCGCGCACAGTTCTGCAAAGACACGGAGGAAAACCAGAGAGGATCCCTACGTTAAACACGGCAGGAGCTTGTGGAGAAAAGTGAAAAAGCTTACAGCACCTGGTATTCCCAGGCGGTCTCCCATCCAAGTACTAACCAGGCCCGACCCTGCTTAGCTTCCGAGATCAGACGAGATCGGGCGTGTTCAGGGTGGTATGGCCGTAAGCTGTTCAAGGTACCACGCATGGGCCTTTTAGGGATGTCGCTCGTCAGACGCGCCTTCAACGCCCAGGCGGCAGCTGCGCCGAGAGCGTTCCGATCCGTTCCTCCGTCGGAGAAATACCAGAGAGTGGGACTCCCGCGCACAGTTCTGCAAAGACACGGAGGAAAACCAGAGAGGATCCCTACGTTAAACACGGCAGGAGCTTGTGGAGAAAAGTGAAAAAGCTTACAGCACCTGGTATTCCCAGGCGGTCTCCCATCCAAGTACTAACCAGGCCCCACCCTGCTTAGCTTCCGAGATCAGACGAGATCGGGCGTGTTCAGGGTGGTATGGCCGTAAGCTGTCCAAGGTACCACGCATGGGCCTTTTAGGGATGTCGCTCGTCAGACGCGCCTTCAACGCCCAGGCGGCAGCTGCGCTGAGAGCGTTCCTCCGTCGGAGAAATACCAGAGAGTGGGACTCCCGCGCACAGTTCTGCAAAGACACGGAGGAAAACCAGAGAGGATCCCTACGTTAAACACGGCAGGAGCTTGTGGAGAAAAGTGAAAAAGCTTACAGCACCTGGTATTCCCAGGCGGTCTCCCATCCAAGTACTAACCAGGCCCGACCCTGCTTAGCTTCCGAGATCAGACGAGATCGGGCGTGTTCAGGGTGGTATGGCCGTAAGCTGTCCAAGGTACCACGCATGGGCCTTTTAGGGATGTCGCTCGTCAGACGCGCCTTCAACGCCCAGGCGGCAGCTGCGCTGAGAGCGTTCCGATCCGTCGGAGAAATACCAGAGAGTGGGACTCCCGCGCACAGTTCTGCAAAGACACGGAGGAAAACCAGAGAGGATCTCTACGTTAAACACGGCAGGAGCTTGTGGAGAAAAGTGAAAAAGCTTACAGCACCTGGTATTCCCAGGCGCTCTCCCATCCAAGTACTAACCAGGCCCGACCCTGCTTAGCTTCCGAGATCAGACGAGATCGGGCGTGTTCAGGGTGGTATGGCCGTAAGCTGTCCAAGGTACCACGCATGGGCCTTTTAGGGATGTCGCTCGTCAGACGCGCCTTCAACGCCCAGGCGGCAGCTGCGCTGAGAGCGTTCCGATCCGTCGGAGAAATACCAGAGAGTGGGACTCCCGCGCACAGTTCTGCAAAGACACGGAGGAAAACCAGAGAGGATCCCTACGTTAAACACGGCAGGAGCTTGTGGAGAAAAGTGAAAAAGCTTACAGCACCTGGTATTCCCAGGCGGTCTCCCATCCAAGTACTAACCAGGCCCGACCCTGCTTAGCTTCCGAGATCAGACGAGATCGGGCGTGTTCAGGGTGGTATGGCCGTAAGCTGTTCAAGGTACCACGCATGGGCCTTTTAGGGATGTCGCTCGTCAGACGCGCCTTCAACGCCCAGGCGGCAGCTGCGCCGAGAGCGTTCCGATCCGTTCCTCCGTCGGAGAAATACCAGAGAGTGGGACTCCCGCGCACAGTTCTGCAAAGACACGGAGGAAAACCAGAGAGGATCCCTACGTTAAACACGGCAGGAGCTTGTGGAGAAAAGTGAAAAAGCTTACAGCACCTGGTATTCCCAGGCGGTCTCCCATCCAAGTACTAACCAGGCCCCACCCTGCTTAGCTTCCGAGATCAGACGAGATCGGGCGTGTTCAGGGTGGTATGGCCGTAAGCTGTCCAAGGTACCACGCATGGGCCTTTTAGGGATGTCGCTCGTCAGACGCGCCTTCAACGCCCAGGCGGCAGCTGCGCTGAGAGCGTTCCGATCCGTTCCTCCGTCGGAGAAATACCAGAGAGTGGGACTCCCGCGCACAGTTCTGCAAAGACACGGAGGAAAACCAGAGAGGATCCCTACGTTAAACACGGCAGGAGCTTGTGGAGAAAAGTGAAAAAGCTTACAGCACCTGGTATTCCCAGGCGGTCTCCCATCCAAGTACTAACCAGGCCCGACCCTGCTTAGCTTCCGAGATCAGACGAGATCGGGCGTGTTCAGGGTGGTATGGCCGTAAGCTGTCCAAGGTACCACGCATGGGCCTTTTAGGGATGTCGCTCGTCAGACGCGCCTTCAACGCCCAGGCGGCAGCTGCGCTGAGAGCGTTCCGATCCGTCGGAGAAATACCAGAGAGTGGGACTCCCGCGCACAGTTCTGCAAAGACACGGAGGAAAACCAGAGAGGATCCCTACGTTAAACACGGCAGGAGCTTGTGGAGAAAAGTGAAAAAGCTTACAGCACCTGGTATTCCCAGGCGGTCTCCCATCCAAGTACTAACCAGGCCCGACCCTGCTTAGCTTCCGAGATCAGACGAGATCGGGCGTGTTCAGGGTGGTATGGCCGTAAGCTGTTCAAGGTACCACGCATGGGCCTTTTAGGGATGTCGCTCGTCAGACGCGCCTTCAACGCCCAGGCGGCAGCTGCGCTGAGAGCGTTCCGATCCGTCGGAGAAATACCAGAGAGTGGGACTCCCGCGCACAGTTCTGCAAAGACACGGAGGAAAACCAGAGAGGATCCCTACGTTAAACACGGCAGGAGCTTGTGGAGAAAAGTGAAAAAGCTTACAGCACCTGGTATTCCCAGGCGGTCTCCCATCCAAGTACTAACCAGGCCCGACCCTGCTTAGCTTCCGAGATCAGACGAGATCGGGCGTGTTCAGGGTGGTATGGCCGTAAGCTGTCCAAGGTACCACGCATGGGCCTTTTAGGGATGTCGCTCGTCAGACGCGCCTTCAACGCCCAGGCGGCAGCTGCGCTGAGAGCGTTCCTCCGTCGGAGAAATACCAGAGAGTGGGACTCCCGCGCACAGTTCTGCAAAGACACGGAGGAAAACCAGAGAGGATCCCTACGTTAAACACGGCAGGAGCTTGTGGAGAAAAGTGAAAAAGCTTACAGCACCTGGTATTCCCAGGCGGTCTCCCATCCAAGTACTAACCAGGCCCGACCCTGCTTAGCTTCCGAGATCAGACGAGATCGGGCGTGTTCAGGGTGGTATGGCCGTAAGCTGTCCAAGGTACCACGCATGGGCCTTTTAGGGATGTCGCTCGTCAGACGCGCCTTCAACGCCCAGGCGGCAGCTGCGCTGAGAGCGTTCCGATCCGTCGGAGAAATACCAGAGAGTGGGACTCCCGCGCACAGTTCTGCAAAGACACGGAGGAAAACCAGAGAGGATCCCTACGTTAAACACGGCAGGAGCTTGTGGAGAAAAGTGAAAAAGCTTACAGCATCTGGTATTCCCAGGCGGTCTCCCATCCAAGTACTAACCAGACCCGACCCTGCTTAGCTTCCGAGATCAGACGAGATCGGGCGTGTTCAGGGTGGTATGGCCGTAAGCTGTTCAAGGTACCACGCATGGGCCTTTTAGGGATGTCGCTCGTCAGACGCGCCTTCAACGCCCAGGCGGCAGCTGCGCTGAGAGCGTTCCGATCCGTCGGAGAAATACCAGAGAGTGGGACTCCCGCGCACAGTTCTGCAAAGACACGGAGGAAAACCAGAGAGGATCCCTACGTTAAACACGGCAGGAGCTTGTGGAGAAAAGTGAAAAAGCTTACAGCACCTGGTATTCCCAGGCGGTCTCCCATCCAAGTACTAACCAGACCCGACCCTGCTTAGCTTCCGAGATCAGACGAGATCGGGCGTGTTCAGGGTGGTATGGCCGTAAGCTGTCCAAGGTACCACGCATGGGCCTTTTAGGGATGTCGCTCGTCAGACGCGCCTTCAACGCCCAGGCGGCAGCTGCGCTGAGAGCGTTCCGATCCGTTCCTCCGTCGGAGAAATACCAGAGAGTGGGACTCCCGCGCACAGTTCTGCAAAGACACGGAGGAAAACCAGAGAGGATCTCTACGTTAAACACGGCAGGAGCTTGTGGAGAAAAGTGAAAAAGCTTACAGCACCTGGTATTCCCAGGCGCTCTCCCATCCAAGTACTAACCAGGCCCGACCCTGCTTAGCTTCCGAGATCAGACGAGATCGGGCGTGTTCAGGGTGGTATGGCCGTAAGCTGTCCAAGGTACCACGCATGGGCCTTTTAGGGATGTCGCTCGTCAGACGCGCCTTCAACGCCCAGGCGGCAGCTGCGCTGAGAGCGTTCCGATCCGTCGGAGAAATACCAGAGAGTGGGACTCCCGCGCACAGTTCTGCAAAGACACGGAGGAAAACCAGAGAGGATCCCTACGTTAAACACGGCAGGAGCTTGTGGAGAAAAGTGAAAAAGCTTACAGCACCTGGTATTCCCAGGCGGTCTCCCATCCAAGTACTAACCAGGCCCGACCCTGCTTAGCTTCCGAGATCAGACGAGATCGGGCGTGTTCAGGGTGGTATGGCCGTAAGCTGTTCAAGGTACCACGCATGGGCCTTTTAGGGATGTCGCTCGTCAGACGCGCCTTCAACGCCCAGGCGGCAGCTGCGCCGAGAGCGTTCCGATCCGTTCCTCCGTCGGAGAAATACCAGAGAGTGGGACTCCCGCGCACAGTTCTGCAAAGACACGGAGGAAAACCAGAGAGGATCCCTACGTTAAACACGGCAGGAGCTTGTGGAGAAAAGTGAAAAAGCTTACAGCACCTGGTATTCCCAGGCGGTCTCCCATCCAAGTACTAACCAGGCCCCACCCTGCTTAGCTTCCGAGATCAGACGAGATCGGGCGTGTTCAGGGTGGTATGGCCGTAAGCTGTCCAAGGTACCACGCATGGGCCTTTTAGGGATGTCGCTCGTCAGACGCGCCTTCAACGCCCAGGCGGCAGCTGCGCTGAGAGCGTTCCTCCGTCGGAGAAATACCAGAGAGTGGGACTCCCGCGCACAGTTCTGCAAAGACACGGAGGAAAACCAGAGAGGATCCCTACGTTAAACACGGCAGGAGCTTGTGGAGAAAAGTGAAAAAGCTTACAGCACCTGGTATTCCCAGGCGGTCTCCCATCCAAGTACTAACCAGGCCCGACCCTGCTTAGCTTCCGAGATCAGACGAGATCGGGCGTGTTCAGGGTGGTATGGCCGTAAGCTGTCCAAGGTACCACGCATGGGCCTTTTAGGGATGTCGCTCGTCAGACGCGCCTTCAACGCCCAGGCGGCAGCTGCGCTGAGAGCGTTCCGATCCGTCGGAGAAATACCAGAGAGTGGGACTCCCGCGCACAGTTCTGCAAAGACACGGAGGAAAACCAGAGAGGATCTCTACGTTAAACACGGCAGGAGCTTGTGGAGAAAAGTGAAAAAGCTTACAGCACCTGGTATTCCCAGGCGCTCTCCCATCCAAGTACTAACCAGGCCCGACCCTGCTTAGCTTCCGAGATCAGACGAGATCGGGCGTGTTCAGGGTGGTATGGCCGTAAGCTGTCCAAGGTACCACGCATGGGCCTTTTAGGGATGTCGCTCGTCAGACGCGCCTTCAACGCCCAGGCGGCAGCTGCGCTGAGAGCGTTCCGATCCGTCGGAGAAATACCAGAGAGTGGGACTCCCGCGCACAGTTCTGCAAAGACACGGAGGAAAACCAGAGAGGATCCCTACGTTAAACACGGCAGGAGCTTGTGGAGAAAAGTGAAAAAGCTTACAGCACCTGGTATTCCCAGGCGGTCTCCCATCCAAGTACTAACCAGGCCCGACCCTGCTTAGCTTCCGAGATCAGACGAGATCGGGCGTGTTCAGGGTGGTATGGCCGTAAGCTGTTCAAGGTACCACGCATGGGCCTTTTAGGGATGTCGCTCGTCAGACGCGCCTTCAACGCCCAGGCGGCAGCTGCGCCGAGAGCGTTCCGATCCGTTCCTCCGTCGGAGAAATACCAGAGAGTGGGACTCCCGCGCACAGTTCTGCAAAGACACGGAGGAAAACCAGAGAGGATCCCTACGTTAAACACGGCAGGAGCTTGTGGAGAAAAGTGAAAAAGCTTACAGCACCTGGTATTCCCAGGCGGTCTCCCATCCAAGTACTAACCAGGCCCCACCCTGCTTAGCTTCCGAGATCAGACGAGATCGGGCGTGTTCAGGGTGGTATGGCCGTAAGCTGTCCAAGGTACCACGCATGGGCCTTTTAGGGATGTCGCTCGTCAGACGCGCCTTCAACGCCCAGGCGGCAGCTGCGCTGAGAGCGTTCCGATCCGTTCCTCCGTCGGAGAAATACCAGAGAGTGGGACTCCCGCGCACAGTTCTGCAAAGACACGGAGGAAAACCAGAGAGGATCCCTACGTTAAACACGGCAGGAGCTTGTGGAGAAAAGTGAAAAAGCTTACAGCACCTGGTATTCCCAGGCGGTCTCCCATCCAAGTACTAACCAGGCCCGACCCTGCTTAGCTTCCGAGATCAGACGAGATCGGGCGTGTTCAGGGTGGTATGGCCGTAAGCTGTCCAAGGTACCACGCAT
>NC_089540.1:2631682-2646682 GCF_963924715.1 Thunnus thynnus
AGGTACCACGCATGGGCCTTTTAGGGATGTCGCTCGTCAGACGCGCCTTCAACGCCCAGGCGGCAGCTGCGCTGAGAGCGTTCCGATCCGTTCCTCCGTCGGAGAAATACCAGAGAGTGGGACTCCCGCGCACAGTTCTGCAAAGACACGGAGGAAAACCAGAGAGGATCCCTACGTTAAACACGGCAGGAGCTTGTGGAGAAAAGTGAAAAAGCTTACAGCACCTGGTATTCCCAGGCGGTCTCCCATCCAAGTACTAACCAGGCCCGACCCTGCTTAGCTTCCGAGATCAGACGAGATCGGGCGTGTTCAGGGTGGTATGGCCGTAAGCTGTCCAAGGTACCACGCATGGGCCTTTTAGGGATGTCGCTCGTCAGACGCGCCTTCAACGCCCAGGCGGCAGCTGCGCTGAGAGCGTTCCGATCCGTTCCTCCGTCGGAGAAATACCAGAGAGTGGGACTCCCGCGCACAGTTCTGCAAAGACACGGAGTAGAACGAGAGAGGATCCCTACGTTAAACACGGCAGGAGCTTGTGGAGAAAAGTGAAAAAGCTTACAGCACCTGGTATTCCCAGGCGGTCTCCCATCCAAGTACTAACCAGGCCCGACCCTGCTTAGCTTCCGAGATCAGACGAGATCGGGCGTGTTCAGGGTGGTATGGCCGTAAGCTGTCCAAGGTACCACGCATGGGCCTTTTAGGGATGTCGCTCGTCAGACGCGCCTTCAACGCCCAGGCGGCAGCTGCGCTGAGAGCGTTCCGATCCGTTCCTCCGTCGGAGAAATACCAGAGAGTGGGACTCCCGCGCACAGTTCTGCAAAGACACGGAGGAAAACCAGAGAGGATCCCTACGTTAAACACGGCAGGAGCTTGTGGAGAAAAGTGAAAAAGCTTACAGCACCTGGTATTCCCAGGCGGTCTCCCATCCAAGTACTAACCAGGCCCGACCCTGCTTAGCTTCCGAGATCAGACGAGATCGGGCGTGTTCAGGGTGGTATGGCCGTAAGCTGTCCAAGGTACCACGCATGGGCCTTTTAGGGATGTCGCTCGTCAGACGCGCTTTCAACGCCCAGGCGGCAGCTGCGCTGAGAGCGTTCCGATCCGTTCCTCCGTCGGAGAAATACCAGAGAGTGGGACTCCCGCGCACAGTTCTGCAAAGACACGGAGTAGAACGAGAGAGGATCCCTACGTTAAACACGGCAGGAGCTTGTGGAGAAAAGTGAAAAAGCTTACAGCACCTGGTATTCCCAGGCGGTCTCCCATCCAAGTACTAACCAGGCCCGACCCTGCTTAGCTTCCGAGATCAGACGAGATCGGGCGTGTTCAGGGTGGTATGGCCGTAAGCTGTCCAAGGTACCACGCATGGGCCTTTTAGGGATGTCGCTCGTCAGACGCGCCTTCAACGCCCAGGCGGCAGCTGCGCTGAGAGCGTTCCGATCCGTTCCTCCGTCGGAGAAATACCAGAGAGTGGGACTCCCGCGCACAGTTCTGCAAAGACACGGAGGAAAACCAGAGAGGATCCCTACGTTAAACACGGCAGGAGCTTGTGGAGAAAAGTGAAAAAGCTTACAGCACCTGGTATTCCCAGGCGGTCTCCCATCCAAGTACTAACCAGGCCCGACCCTGCTTAGCTTCCGAGATCAGACGAGATCGGGCGTGTTCAGGGTGGTATGGCCGTAAGCTGTCCAAGGTACCACGCATGGGCCTTTTAGGGATGTCGCTCGTCAGACGCGCCTTCAACGCCCAGGCGGCAGCTGCGCTGAGAGCGTTCCGATCCGTTCCTCCGTCGGAGAAATACCAGAGAGTGGGACTCCCGCGCACAGTTCTGCAAAGACACGGAGGAAAACCAGAGAGGATCCCTACGTTAAACACGGCAGGAGCTTGTGGAGAAAAGTGAAAAAGCTTACAGCACCTGGTATTCCCAGGCGGTCTCCCATCCAAGTACTAACCAGGCCCGACCCTGCTTAGCTTCCGAGATCAGACGAGATCGGGCGTGTTCAGGGTGGTATGGCCGTAAGCTGTCCAAGGTACCACGCATGGGCCTCTTAGGGATGTCGCTCGTCAGACGCGCCTTCAACGCCCAGGCGGCAGCTGCGCTGAGAGCGTTCCGATCCGTTCCTCCGTCGGAGAAATACCAGAGAGTGGGACTCCCGCGCACAGTTCTGCAAAGACACGGAGGAAAACCAGAGAGGATCCCTACGTTAAACACGGCAGGAGCTTGTGGAGAAAAGTGAAAAAGCTTACAGCACCTGGTATTCCCAGGCGGTCTCCCATCCAAGTACTAACCAGGCCCGACCCTGCTTAGCTTCCGAGATCAGACGAGATCGGGCGTGTTCAGGGTGGTATGG
Source organism: Thunnus thynnus (assembly GCF_963924715.1). Classification (NCBI taxonomy): domain Eukaryota; kingdom Metazoa; phylum Chordata; class Actinopteri; order Scombriformes; family Scombridae; genus Thunnus; species Thunnus thynnus. Next base: position 2,634,028 of record NC_089540.1, read on the forward strand.
CCGTAAGCTGTCCAAGGTACCACGCATGGGCCTTTTAGGGATGTCGCTCGTCAGACGCGCCTTCAACGCCCAGGCGGCAGCTGCGCTGAGAGCGTTCCGATCCGTTCCTCCGTCGGAGAAATACCAGAGAGTGGGACTCCCGCGCACAGTTCTGCAAAGACACGGAGGAAAACCAGAGAGGATCCCTACGTTAAACACGGCAGGAGCTTGTGGAGAAAAGTGAAAAAGCTTACAGCACCTGGTATTCCCAGGCGGTCTCCCATCCAAGTACTAACCAGGCCCGACCCTGCTTAGCTTCCGAGATCAGACGAGATCGGGCGTGTTCAGGGTGGTATGGCCGTAAGCTGTCCAAGGTACCACGCATGGGCCTCTTAGGGATGTCGCTCGTCAGACGCGCCTTCAACGCCCAGGCGGCAGCTGCGCTGAGAGCGTTCCGATCCGTCGGAGAAATACCAGAGAGTGGGACTCCCGCGCACAGTTCTGCAAAGACACGGAGGAAAACCAGAGAGGATCTCTACGTTAAACACGGCAGGAGCTTGTGGAGAAAAGTGAAAAAGCTTACAGCACCTGGTATTCCCAGGCGCTCTCCCATCCAAGTACTAACCAGGCCCGACCCTGCTTAGCTTCCGAGATCAGACGAGATGGGGCGTGTTCAGGGTGGTATGGCCGTAAGCTGTCCAAGGTACCACGCATGGGCCTTTTAGGGATGTCGCTCGTCAGACGCGCCTTCAACGCCCAGGCGGCAGCTGCGCCGAGAGCGTTCCGATCCGTTCCTCCGTCGGAGAAATACCAGAGAGTGGGACTCCCGCGCACAGTTCTGCAAAGACACGGAGGAAAACCAGAGAGGATCCCTACGTTAAACACGGCAGGAGCTTGTGGAGAAAAGTGAAAAAGCTTACAGCACCTGGTATTCCCAGGCGGTCTCCCATCCAAGTACTAACCAGGCCCGACCCTGCTTAGCTTCCGAGATCAGACGAGATCGGGCGTGTTCAGGGTGGTATGGCCGTAAGCTGTCCAAGGTACCACGCATGGGCCTTTTAGGGATGTCGCTCGTCAGACGCGCCTTCAACGCCCAGGCGGCAGCTGCGCTGAGAGCGTTCCGATCCGTTCCTCCGTCGGAGAAATACCAGAGAGTGGGACTCCCGCGCACAGTTCTGCAAAGACACGGAGTAGAACGAGAGAGGATCCCTACGTTAAACACGGCAGGAGCTTGTGGAGAAAAGTGAAAAAGCTTACAGCACCTGGTATTCCCAGGCGGTCTCCCATCCAAGTACTAACCAGGCCCGACCCTGCTTAGCTTCCGAGATCAGACGAGATCGGGCGTGTTCAGGGTGGTATGGCCGTAAGCTGTCCAAGGTACCACGCATGGGCCTTTTAGGGATGTCGCTCGTCAGACGCGCCTTCAACGCCCAGGCGGCAGCTGCGCTGAGAGCGTTCCGATCCGTTCCTCCGTCGGAGAAATACCAGAGAGTGGGACTCCCGCGCACAGTTCTGCAAAGACACGGAGGAAAACCAGAGAGGATCCCTACGTTAAACACGGCAGGAGCTTGTGGAGAAAAGTGAAAAAGCTTACAGCACCTGGTATTCCCAGGCGGTCTCCCATCCAAGTACTAACCAGGCCCGACCCTGCTTAGCTTCCGAGATCAGACGAGATCGGGCGTGTTCAGGGTGGTATGGCCGTAAGCTGTCCAAGGTACCACGCATGGGCCTTTTAGGGATGTCGCTCGTCAGACGCGCCTTCAACGCCCAGGCGGCAGCTGCGCTGAGAGCGTTCCGATCCGTTCCTCCGTCGGAGAAATACCAGAGAGTGGGACTCCCGCGCACAGTTCTGCAAAGACACGGAGGAAAACCAGAGAGGATCCCTACGTTAAACACGGCAGGAGCTTGTGGAGAAAAGTGAAAAAGCTTACAGCACCTGGTATTCCCAGGCGGTCTCCCATCCAAGTACTAACCAGGCCCGACCCTGCTTAGCTTCCGAGATCAGACGAGATCGGGCGTGTTCAGGGTGGTATGGCCGTAAGCTGTCCAAGGTACCACGCATGGGCCTCTTAGGGATGTCGCTCGTCAGACGCGCCTTCAACGCCCAGGCGGCAGCTGCGCTGAGAGCGTTCCGATCCGTTCCTCCGTCGGAGAAATACCAGAGAGTGGGACTCCCGCGCACAGTTCTGCAAAGACACGGAGGAAAACCAGAGAGGATCCCTACGTTAAACACGGCAGGAGCTTGTGGAGAAAAGTGAAAAAGCTTACAGCACCTGGTATTCCCAGGCGGTCTCCCATCCAAGTACTAACCAGGCCCGACCCTGCTTAGCTTCCGAGATCAGACGAGATCGGGCGTGTTCAGGGTGGTATGGCCGTAAGCTGTCCAAGGTACCACGCATGGGCCTTTTAGGGATGTCGCTCGTCAGACGCGCCTTCAACGCCCAGGCGGCAGCTGCGCTGAGAGCGTTCCGATCCGTTCCTCCGTCGGAGAAATACCAGAGAGTGGGACTCCCGCGCACAGTTCTGCAAAGACACGGAGGAAAACCAGAGAGGATCCCTACGTTAAACACGGCAGGAGCTTGTGGAGAAAAGTGAAAAAGCTTACAGCACCTGGTATTCCCAGGCGGTCTCCCATCCAAGTACTAACCAGGCCCGACCCTGCTTAGCTTCCGAGATCAGACGAGATCGGGCGTGTTCAGGGTGGTATGGCCGTAAGCTGTCCAAGGTACCACGCATGGGCCTCTTAGGGATGTCGCTCGTCAGACGCGCCTTCAACGCCCAGGCGGCAGCTGCGCTGAGAGCGTTCCGATCCGTTCCTCCGTCGGAGAAATACCAGAGAGTGGGACTCCCGCGCACAGTTCTGCAAAGACACGGAGGAAAACCAGAGAGGATCCCTACGTTAAACACGGCAGGAGCTTGTGGAGAAAAGTGAAAAAGCTTACAGCACCTGGTATTCCCAGGCGGTCTCCCATCCAAGTACTAACCAGGCCCGACCCTGCTTAGCTTCCGAGATCAGACGAGATCGGGCGTGTTCAGGGTGGTATGGCCGTAAGCTGTCCAAGGTACCACGCATGGGCCTTTTAGGGATGTCGCTCGTCAGACGCGCCTTCAACGCCCAGGCGGCAGCTGCGCTGAGAGCGTTCCGATCCGTCGGAGAAATACCAGAGAGTGGGACTCCCGCGCACAGTTCTGCAAAGACACGGAGGAAAACCAGAGAGGATCTCTACGTTAAACACGGCAGGAGCTTGTGGAGAAAAGTGAAAAAGCTTACAGCACCTGGTATTCCCAGGCGCTCTCCCATCCAAGTACTAACCAGGCCCGACCCTGCTTAGCTTCCGAGATCAGACGAGATGGGGCGTGTTCAGGGTGGTATGGCCGTAAGCTGTCCAAGGTACCACGCATGGGCCTTTTAGGGATGTCGCTCGTCAGACGCGCCTTCAACGCCCAGGCGGCAGCTGCGCCGAGAGCGTTCCGATCCGTTCCTCCGTCGGAGAAATACCAGAGAGTGGGACTCCCGCGCACAGTTCTGCAAAGACACGGAGGAAAACCAGAGAGGATCCCTACGTTAAACACGGCAGGAGCTTGTGGAGAAAAGTGAAAAAGCTTACAGCACCTGGTATTCCCAGGCGGTCTCCCATCCAAGTACTAACCAGGCCCGACCCTGCTTAGCTTCCGAGATCAGACGAGATCGGGCGTGTTCAGGGTGGTATGGCCGTAAGCTGTCCAAGGTACCACGCATGGGCCTTTTAGGGATGTCGCTCGTCAGACGCGCCTTCAACGCCCAGGCGGCAGCTGCGCTGAGAGCGTTCCGATCCGTTCCTCCGTCGGAGAAATACCAGAGAGTGGGACTCCCGCGCACAGTTCTGCAAAGACACGGAGTAGAACGAGAGAGGATCCCTACGTTAAACACGGCAGGAGCTTGTGGAGAAAAGTGAAAAAGCTTACAGCACCTGGTATTCCCAGGCGGTCTCCCATCCAAGTACTAACCAGGCCCGACCCTGCTTAGCTTCCGAGATCAGACGAGATCGGGCGTGTTCAGGGTGGTATGGCCGTAAGCTGTCCAAGGTACCACGCATGGGCCTTTTAGGGATGTCGCTCGTCAGACGCGCCTTCAACGCCCAGGCGGCAGCTGCGCTGAGAGCGTTCCGATCCGTTCCTCCGTCGGAGAAATACCAGAGAGTGGGACTCCCGCGCACAGTTCTGCAAAGACACGGAGGAAAACCAGAGAGGATCCCTACGTTAAACACGGCAGGAGCTTGTGGAGAAAAGTGAAAAAGCTTACAGCACCTGGTATTCCCAGGCGGTCTCCCATCCAAGTACTAACCAGGCCCGACCCTGCTTAGCTTCCGAGATCAGACGAGATCGGGCGTGTTCAGGGTGGTATGGCCGTAAGCTGTCCAAGGTACCACGCATGGGCCTTTTAGGGATGTCGCTCGTCAGACGCGCCTTCAACGCCCAGGCGGCAGCTGCGCTGAGAGCGTTCCGATCCGTTCCTCCGTCGGAGAAATACCAGAGAGTGGGACTCCCGCGCACAGTTCTGCAAAGACACGGAGGAAAACCAGAGAGGATCCCTACGTTAAACACGGCAGGAGCTTGTGGAGAAAAGTGAAAAAGCTTACAGCACCTGGTATTCCCAGGCGGTCTCCCATCCAAGTACTAACCAGGCCCGACCCTGCTTAGCTTCCGAGATCAGACGAGATCGGGCGTGTTCAGGGTGGTATGGCCGTAAGCTGTCCAAGGTACCACGCATGGGCCTCTTAGGGATGTCGCTCGTCAGACGCGCCTTCAACGCCCAGGCGGCAGCTGCGCTGAGAGCGTTCCGATCCGTTCCTCCGTCGGAGAAATACCAGAGAGTGGGACTCCCGCGCACAGTTCTGCAAAGACACGGAGGAAAACCAGAGAGGATCCCTACGTTAAACACGGCAGGAGCTTGTGGAGAAAAGTGAAAAAGCTTACAGCACCTGGTATTCCCAGGCGGTCTCCCATCCAAGTACTAACCAGGCCCGACCCTGCTTAGCTTCCGAGATCAGACGAGATCGGGCGTGTTCAGGGTGGTATGGCCGTAAGCTGTCCAAGGTACCACGCACGGGCCTTTTAGGGATGTCGCTCGTCAGACGCGCCTTCAACGCCCAGGCGGCAGCTGCGCTGAGAGCGTTCCGATCCGTTCCTCCGTCGGAGAAATACCAGAGAGTGGGACTCCCGCGCACAGTTCTGCAAAGACACGGAGGAAAACCAGAGAGGATCCCTACGTTAAACACGGCAGGAGCTTGTGGAGAAAAGTGAAAAAGCTTACAGCACCTGGTATTCCCAGGCGGTCTCCCATCCAAGTACTAACCAGGCCCGACCCTGCTTAGCTTCCGAGATCAGACGAGATCGGGCGTGTTCAGGGTGGTATGGCCGTAAGCTGTCCAAGGTACCACGCATGGGCCTCTTAGGGATGTCGCTCGTCAGACGCGCCTTCAACGCCCAGGCGGCAGCTGCGCTGAGAGCGTTCCGATCCGTTCCTCCGTCGGAGAAATACCAGAGAGTGGGACTCCCGCGCACAGTTCTGCAAAGACACGGAGGAAAACCAGAGAGGATCCCTACGTTAAACACGACAGGAGCTTGTGGAGAAAAGTGAAAAAGCTTACAGCACCTGGTATTCCCAGGCGGTCTCCCATCCAAGTACTAACCAGGCCCGACCCTGCTTAGCTTCCGAGATCAGACAAGATCGGGCGTGTTCAGGGTGGTATGGCCGTAAGCTGTCCAAGGTACCACGCATGGGCCTCTTAGGGATGTCGCTCGTCAGACGCGCCTTCAACGCCCAGGCGGCAGCTGCGCTGAGAGCGTTCCGATCCGTTCCTCCGTCGGAGAAATACCAGAGAGTGGGACTCCCGCGCACAGTTCTGCAAAGACACGGAGGAAAACCAGAGAGGATCCCTACGTTAAACACGACAGGAGCTTGTGGAGAAAAGTGAAAAAGCTTACAGCACCTGGTATTCCCAGGCGGTCTCCCATCCAAGTACTAACCAGGCCCGACCCTGCTTAGCTTCCGAGATCAGACGAGATCGGGCGTGTTCAGGGTGGTATGGCCGTAAGCTGTCCAAGGTACCACGCATGGGCCTTTTAGGGATGTCGCTCGTCAGACGCGCCTTCAACGCCCAGGCGGCAGCTGCGCTGAGAGCGTTCCGATCCGTCGGAGAAATACCAGAGAGTGGGACTCCCGCGCACAGTTCTGCAAAGACACGGAGGAAAACCAGAGAGGATCCCTACGTTAAACACGGCAGGAGCTTGTGGAGAAAAGTGAAAAAGCTTACAGCACCTGGTATTCCCAGGCGGTCTCCCATCCAAGTACTAACCAGGCCCGACCCTGCTTAGCTTCCGAGATCAGACGAGATCGGGCGTGTTCAGGGTGGTATGGCCGTAAGCTGTCCAAGGTACCACGCATGGGCCTTTTAGGGATGTCGCTCGTCAGACGCGCCTTCAACGCCCAGGCGGCAGCTGCGCTGAGAGCGTTCCGATCCGTCGGAGAAATACCAGAGAGTGGGACTCCCGCGCACAGTTCTGCAAAGACACGGAGGAAAACCAGAGAGGATCCCTACGTTAAACACGGCAGGAGCTTGTGGAGAAAAGTGAAAAAGCTTACAGCACCTGGTATTCCCAGGCGGTCTCCCATCCAAGTACTAACCAGGCCCGACCCTGCTTAGCTTCCGAGATCAGACGAGATCGGGCGTGTTCAGGGTGGTATGGCCGTAAGCTGTCCAAGGTACCACGCATGGGCCTTTTAGGGATGTCGCTCGTCAGACGCGCCTTCAACGCCCAGGCGGCAGCTGCGCTGAGAGCGTTCCGATCCGTCGGAGAAATACCAGAGAGTGGGACTCCCGCGCACAGTTCTGCAAAGACACGGAGGAAAACCAGAGAGGATCCCTACGTTAAACACGGCAGGAGCTTGTGGAGAAAAGTGAAAAAGCTTACAGCACCTGGTATTCCCAGGCGGTCTCCCATCCAAGTACTAACCAGGCCCGACCCTGCTTAGCTTCCGAGATCAGACGAGATCGGGCGTGTTCAGGGTGGTATGGCCGTAAGCTGTCCAAGGTACCACGCATGGGCCTTTTAGGGATGTCGCTCGTCAGACGCGCCTTCAACGCCCAGGCGGCAGCTGCGCTGAGAGCGTTCCGATCCGTCGGAGAAATACCAGAGAGTGGGACTCCCGCGCACAGTTCTGCAAAGACACGGAGGAAAACCAGAGAGGATCCCTACGTTAAACACGGCAGGAGCTTGTGGAGAAAAGTGAAAAAGCTTACAGCACCTGGTATTCCCAGGCGGTCTCCCATCCAAGTACTAACCAGGCCCGACCCTGCTTAGCTTCCGAGATCAGGCGTGTTCAGGGTGGTATGGCCGTAAGCTGTCCAAGGTACCACGCATGGGCCTTTTAGGGATGTCGCTCGTCAGACGCGCCTTCAACGCCCAGGCGGCAGCTGCGCTGAGAGCGTTCCGATCCGTTCCTCCGTCGGAGAAATACCAGAGAGTGGGACTCCCGCGCACAGTTCTGCAAAGACACGGAGGAAAACCAGAGAGGATCCCTACGTTAAACACGGCAGGAGCTTGTGGAGAAAAGTGAAAAAGCTTACAGCACCTGGTATTCCCAGGCGGTCTCCCATCCAAGTACTAACCAGGCCCGACCCTGCTTAGCTTCCGAGATCAGACGAGATCGGGCGTGTTCAGGGTGGTATGGCCGTAAGCTGTCCAAGGTACCACGCATGGGCCTTTTAGGGATGTCGCTCGTCAGACGCGCCTTCAACGCCCAGGCGGCAGCTGCGCTGAGAGCGTTCCGATCCGTTCCTCCGTCGGAGAAATACCAGAGAGTGGGACTCCCGCGCACAGTTCTGCAAAGACACGGAGGAAAACCAGAGAGGATCCCTACGTTAAACACGGCAGGAGCTTGTGGAGAAAAGTGACAAAGCTTACAGCACCTGGTATTCCCAGGCGGTCTCCCATCCAAGTACTAACCAGGCCCGACCCTGCTTAGCTTCCGAGATCAGACGAGATCGGGCGTGTTCAGGGTGGTATGGCCGTAAGCTGTCCAAGGTACCACGCATGGGCCTTTTAGGGATGTCGCTCGTCAGACGCGCCTTCAACGCCCAGGCGGCAGCTGCGCTGAGAGCGTTCCGATCCGTTCCTCCGTCGGAGAAATACCAGAGAGTGGGACTCCCGCGCACAGTTCTGCAAAGACACGGAGGAAAACCAGAGAGGATCCCTACGTTAAACACGGCAGGAGCTTGTGGAGAAAAGTGAAAAAGCTTACAGCACCTGGTATTCCCAGGCGGTCTCCCATCCAAGTACTAACCAGGCCCGACCCTGCTTAGCTTCCGAGATCAGACGAGATCGGGCGTGTTCAGGGTGGTATGGCCGTAAGCTGTCCAAGGTACCACGCATGGGCCTTTTAGGGATGTCGCTCGTCAGACGCGCCTTCAACGCCCAGGCGGCAGCTGCGCTGAGAGCGTTCCGATCCGTCGGAGAAATACCAGAGAGTGGGACTCCCGCGCACAGTTCTGCAAAGACACGGAGGAAAACCAGAGAGGATCCCTACGTTAAACACGGCAGGAGCTTGTGGAGAAAAGTGACAAAGCTTACAGCACCTGGTATTCCCAGGCGGTCTCCCATCCAAGTACTAACCAGGCCCGACCCTGCTTAGCTTCCGAGATCAGACGAGATCGGGCGTGTTCAGGGTGGTATGGCCGTAAGCTGTCCAAGGTACCACGCATGGGCCTTTTAGGGATGTCGCTCGTCAGACGCGCCTTCAACGCCCAGGCGGCAGCTGCGCTGAGAGCGTTCCGATCCGTTCCTCCGTCGGAGAAATACCAGAGAGTGGGACTCCCGCGCACAGTTCTGCAAAGACACGGAGGAAAACCAGAGAGGATCCCTACGTTAAACACGGCAGGAGCTTGTGGAGAAAAGTGAAAAAGCTTACAGCACCTGGTATTCCCAGGCGGTCTCCCATCCAAGTACTAACCAGGCCCGACCCTGCTTAGCTTCCGAGATCAGACGAGATCGGGCGTGTTCAGGGTGGTATGGCCGTAAGCTGTCCAAGGTACCACGCATGGGCCTTTTAGGGATGTCGCTCGTCAGACGCGCCTTCAACGCCCAGGCGGCAGCTGCGCTGAGAGCGTTCCGATCCGTTCCTCCGTCGGAGAAATACCAGAGAGTGGGACTCCCGCGCACAGTTCTGCAAAGACACGGAGGAAAACCAGAGAGGATCCCTACGTTAAACACGGCAGGAGCTTGTGGAGAAAAGTGACAAAGCTTACAGCACCTGGTATTCCCAGGCGGTCTCCCATCCAAGTACTAACCAGGCCCGACCCTGCTTAGCTTCCGAGATCAGACGAGATCGGGCGTGTTCAGGGTGGTATGGCCGTAAGCTGTCCAAGGTACCACGCATGGGCCTTTTAGGGATGTCGCTCGTCAGACGCGCCTTCAACGCCCAGGCGGCAGCTGCGCTGAGAGCGTTCCGATCCGTTCCTCCGTCGGAGAAATACCAGAGAGTGGGACTCCCGCGCACAGTTCTGCAAAGACACGGAGGAAAACCAGAGAGGATCCCTACGTTAAACACGGCAGGAGCTTGTGGAGAAAAGTGAAAAAGCTTACAGCACCTGGTATTCCCAGGCGGTCTCCCATCCAAGTACTAACCAGGCCCGACCCTGCTTAGCTTCCGAGATCAGACGAGATCGGGCGTGTTCAGGGTGGTATGGCCGTAAGCTGTCCAAGGTACCACGCATGGGCCTTTTAGGGATGTCGCTCGTCAGACGCGCCTTCAACGCCCAGGCGGCAGCTGCGCTGAGAGCGTTCCGATCCGTTCCTCCGTCGGAGAAATACCAGAGAGTGGGACTCCCGCGCACAGTTCTGCAAAGACACGGAGGAAAACCAGAGAGGATCCCTACGTTAAACACGGCAGGAGCTTGTGGAGAAAAGTGAAAAAGCTTACAGCACCTGGTATTCCCAGGCGGTCTCCCATCCAAGTACTAACCAGGCCCGACCCTGCTTAGCTTCCGAGATCAGACGAGATCGGGCGTGTTCAGGGTGGTATGGCCGTAAGCTGTCCAAGGTACCACGCATGGGCCTTTTAGGGATGTCGCTCGTCAGACGCGCCTTCAACGCCCAGGCGGCAGCTGCGCTGAGAGCGTTCCGATCCGTTCCTCCGTCGGAGAAATACCAGAGAGTGGGACTCCCGCGCACAGTTCTGCAAAGACACGGAGGAAAACCAGAGAGGATCCCTACGTTAAACACGGCAGGAGCTTGTGGAGAAAAGTGAAAAAGCTTACAGCACCTGGTATTCCCAGGCGGTCTCCCATCCAAGTACTAACCAGGCCCGACCCTGCTTAGCTTCCGAGATCAGACGAGATCGGGCGTGTTCAGGGTGGTATGGCCGTAAGCTGTCCAAGGTACCACGCATGGGCCTTTTAGGGATGTCGCTCGTCAGACGCGCCTTCAACGCCCAGGCGGCAGCTGCGCTGAGAGCGTTCCGATCCGTTCCTCCGTCGGAGAAATACCAGAGAGTGGGACTCCCGCGCACAGTTCTGCAAAGACACGGAGGAAAACCAGAGAGGATCCCTACGTTAAACACGGCAGGAGCTTGTGGAGAAAAGTGACAAAGCTTACAGCACCTGGTATTCCCAGGCGGTCTCCCATCCAAGTACTAACCAGGCCCGACCCTGCTTAGCTTCCGAGATCAGACGAGATCGGGCGTGTTCAGGGTGGTATGGCCGTAAGCTGTCCAAGGTACCACGCATGGGCCTTTTAGGGATGTCGCTCGTCAGACGCGCCTTCAACGCCCAGGCGGCAGCTGCGCTGAGAGCGTTCCGATCCGTTCCTCCGTCGGAGAAATACCAGAGAGTGGGACTCCCGCGCACAGTTCTGCAAAGACACGGAGGAAAACCAGAGAGGATCCCTACGTTAAACACGGCAGGAGCTTGTGGAGAAAAGTGAAAAAGCTTACAGCACCTGGTATTCCCAGGCGGTCTCCCATCCAAGTACTAACCAGGCCCGACCCTGCTTAGCTTCCGAGATCAGACGAGATCGGGCGTGTTCAGGGTGGTATGGCCGTAAGCTGTCCAAGGTACCACGCATGGGCCTTTTAGGGATGTCGCTCGTCAGACGCGCCTTCAACGCCCAGGCGGCAGCTGCGCTGAGAGCGTTCCGATCCGTTCCTCCGTCGGAGAAATACCAGAGAGTGGGACTCCCGCGCACAGTTCTGCAAAGACACGGAGGAAAACCAGAGAGGATCCCTACGTTAAACACGGCAGGAGCTTGTGGAGAAAAGTGAAAAAGCTTACAGCACCTGGTATTCCCAGGCGGTCTCCCATCCAAGTACTAACCAGGCCCGACCCTGCTTAGCTTCCGAGATCAGACGAGATCGGGCGTGTTCAGGGTGGTATGGCCGTAAGCTGTCCAAGGTACCACGCATGGGCCTTTTAGGGATGTCGCTCGTCAGACGCGCCTTCAACGCCCAGGCGGCAGCTGCGCTGAGAGCGTTCCGATCCGTTCCTCCGTCGGAGAAATACCAGAGAGTGGGACTCCCGCGCACAGTTCTGCAAAGACACGGAGGAAAACCAGAGAGGATCCCTACGTTAAACACGGCAGGAGCTTGTGGAGAAAAGTGAAAAAGCTTACAGCACCTGGTATTCCCAGGCGGTCTCCCATCCAAGTACTAACCAGGCCCGACCCTGCTTAGCTTCCGAGATCAGACGAGATCGGGCGTGTTCAGGGTGGTATGGCCGTAAGCTGTCCAAGGTACCACGCATGGGCCTCTTAGGGATGTCGCTCGTCAGACGCGCCTTCAACGCCCAGGCGGCAGCTGCGCTGAGAGCGTTCCGATCCGTTCCTCCGTCGGAGAAATACCAGAGAGTGGGACTCCCGCGCACAGTTCTGCAAAGACACGGAGGAAAACCAGAGAGGATCCCTACGTTAAACACGACAGGAGCTTGTGGAGAAAAGTGAAAAAGCTTACAGCACCTGGTATTCCCAGGCGGTCTCCCATCCAAGTACTAACCAGGCCCGACCCTGCTTAGCTTCCGAGATCAGACGAGATCGGGCGTGTTCAGGGTGGTATGGCCGTAAGCTGTCCAAGGTACCACGCATGGGCCTTTTAGGGATGTCGCTCGTCAGACGCGCCTTCAACGCCCAGGCGGCAGCTGCGCTGAGAGCGTTCCGATCCGTTCCTCCGTCGGAGAAATACCAGAGAGTGGGACTCCCGCGCACAGTTCTGCAAAGACACGGAGGAAAACCAGAGAGGATCCCTACGTTAAACACGGCAGGAGCTTGTGGAGAAAAGTGAAAAAGCTTACAGCACCTGGTATTCCCAGGCGGTCTCCCATCCAAGTACTAACCAGGCCCGACCCTGCTTAGCTTCCGAGATCAGACGAGATCGGGCGTGTTCAGGGTGGTATGGCCGTAAGCTGTCCAAGGTACCACGCATGGGCCTTTTAGGGATGTCGCTCGTCAGACGCGCCTTCAACGCCCAGGCGGCAGCTGCGCTGAGAGCGTTCCGATCCGTCGGAGAAATACCAGAGAGTGGGACTCCCGCGCACAGTTCTGCAAAGACACGGAGGAAAACCAGAGAGGATCCCTACGTTAAACACGGCAGGAGCTTGTGGAGAAAAGTGAAAAAGCTTACAGCACCTGGTATTCCCAGGCGGTCTCC
>NC_089540.1:2654182-2674182 GCF_963924715.1 Thunnus thynnus
GTCAGACGCGCCTTCAACGCCCAGGCGGCAGCTGCGCTGAGAGCGTTCCGATCCGTCGGAGAAATACCAGAGAGTGGGACTCCCGCGCACAGTTCTGCAAAGACACGGAGGAAAACCAGAGAGGATCTCTACGTTAAACACGGCAGGAGCTTGTGGAGAAAAGTGAAAAAGCTTACAGCACCTGGTATTCCCAGGCGCTCTCCCATCCAAGTACTAACCAGGCCCGACCCTGCTTAGCTTCCGAGATCAGACGAGATCGGGCGTGTTCAGGGTGGTATGGCCGTAAGCTGTCCAAGGTACCACGCATGGGCCTTTTAGGGATGTCGCTCGTCAGACGCGCCTTCAACGCCCAGGCGGCAGCTGCGCCGAGAGCGTTCCGATCCGTTCCTCCGTCGGAGAAATACCAGAGAGTGGGACTCCCGCGCACAGTTCTGCAAAGACACGGAGGAAAACCAGAGAGGATCCCTACGTTAAACACGGCAGGAGCTTGTGGAGAAAAGTGAAAAAGCTTACAGCACCTGGTATTCCCAGGCGGTCTCCCATCCAAGTACTAACCAGGCCCGACCCTGCTTAGCTTCCGAGATCAGACGAGATCGGGCGTGTTCAGGGTGGTATGGCCGTAAGCTGTCCAAGGTACCACGCATGGGCCTTTTAGGGATGTCGCTCGTCAGACGCGCCTTCAACGCCCAGGCGGCAGCTGCGCTGAGAGCATTCCGATCCGTTCCTCCGTCGGAGAAATACCAGAGAGTGGGACTCCCGCGCACAGTTCTGCAAAGACACGGAGTAGAACGAGAGAGGATCCCTACGTTAAACACGGCAGGAGCTTGTGGAGAAAAGTGAAAAAGCTTACAGCACCTGGTATTCCCAGGCGGTCTCCCATCCAAGTACTAACCAGGCCCGACCCTGCTTAGCTTCCGAGATCAGACGAGATCGGGCGTGTTCAGGGTGGTATGGCCGTAAGCTGTCCAAGGTACCACGCATGGGCCTTTTAGGGATGTCGCTCGTCAGACGCGCCTTCAACGCCCAGGCGGCAGCTGCGCTGAGAGCGTTCCGATCCGTTCCTCCGTCGGAGAAATACCAGAGAGTGGGACTCCCGCGCACAGTTCTGCAAAGACACGGAGGAAAACCAGAGAGGATCCCTACGTTAAACACGGCAGGAGCTTGTGGAGAAAAGTGAAAAAGCTTACAGCACCTGGTATTCCCAGGCGGTCTCCCATCCAAGTACTAACCAGGCCCGACCCTGCTTAGCTTCCGAGATCAGACGAGATCGGGCGTGTTCAGGGTGGTATGGCCGTAAGCTGTCCAAGGTACCACGCATGGGCCTTTTAGGGATGTCGCTCGTCAGACGCGCCTTCAACGCCCAGGCGGCAGCTGCGCTGAGAGCGTTCCGATCCGTTCCTCCGTCGGAGAAATACCAGAGAGTGGGACTCCCGCGCACAGTTCTGCAAAGACACGGAGGAAAACCAGAGAGGATCCCTACGTTAAACACGGCAGGAGCTTGTGGAGAAAAGTGAAAAAGCTTACAGCACCTGGTATTCCCAGGCGGTCTCCCATCCAAGTACTAACCAGGCCCGACCCTGCTTAGCTTCCGAGATCAGACGAGATCGGGCGTGTTCAGGGTGGTATGGCCGTAAGCTGTCCAAGGTACCACGCATGGGCCTTTTAGGGATGTCGCTCGTCAGACGCGCCTTCAACGCCCAGGCGGCAGCTGCGCCGAGAGCGTTCCGATCCGTTCCTCCGTCGGAGAAATACCAGAGAGTGGGACTCCCGCGCACAGTTCTGCAAAGACACGGAGGAAAACCAGAGAGGATCCCTACGTTAAACACGGCAGGAGCTTGTGGAGAAAAGTGAAAAAGCTTACAGCACCTGGTATTCCCAGGCGGTCTCCCATCCAAGTACTAACCAGGCCCGACCCTGCTTAGCTTCCGAGATCAGACGAGATCGGGCGTGTTCAGGGTGGTATGGCCGTAAGCTGTCCAAGGTACCACGCATGGGCCTTTTAGGGATGTCGCTCGTCAGACGCGCCTTCAACGCCCAGGCGGCAGCTGCGCTGAGAGCGTTCCGATCCGTTCCTCCGTCGGAGAAATACCAGAGAGTGGGACTCCCGCGCACAGTTCTGCAAAGACACGGAGTAGAACGAGAGAGGATCCCTACGTTAAACACGGCAGGAGCTTGTGGAGAAAAGTGAAAAAGCTTACAGCACCTGGTATTCCCAGGCGGTCTCCCATCCAAGTACTAACCAGGCCCGACCCTGCTTAGCTTCCGAGATCAGACGAGATCGGGCGTGTTCAGGGTGGTATGGCCGTAAGCTGTCCAAGGTACCACGCATGGGCCTTTTAGGGATGTCGCTCGTCAGACGCGCCTTCAACGCCCAGGCGGCAGCTGCGCTGAGAGCGTTCCGATCCGTTCCTCCGTCGGAGAAATACCAGAGAGTGGGACTCCCGCGCACAGTTCTGCAAAGACACGGAGGAAAACCAGAGAGGATCCCTACGTTAAACACGGCAGGAGCTTGTGGAGAAAAGTGAAAAAGCTTACAGCACCTGGTATTCCCAGGCGGTCTCCCATCCAAGTACTAACCAGGCCCGACCCTGCTTAGCTTCCGAGATCAGACGAGATCGGGCGTGTTCAGGGTGGTATGGCCGTAAGCTGTCCAAGGTACCACGCATGGGCCTTTTAGGGATGTCGCTCGTCAGACGCGCCTTCAACGCCCAGGCGGCAGCTGCGCCGAGAGCGTTCCGATCCGTTCCTCCGTCGGAGAAATACCAGAGAGTGGGACTCCCGCGCACAGTTCTGCAAAGACACGGAGGAAAACCAGAGAGGATCCCTACGTTAAACACGGCAGGAGCTTGTGGAGAAAAGTGAAAAAGCTTACAGCACCTGGTATTCCCAGGCGGTCTCCCATCCAAGTACTAACCAGGCCCGACCCTGCTTAGCTTCCGAGATCAGACGAGATCGGGCGTGTTCAGGGTGGTATGGCCGTAAGCTGTCCAAGGTACCACGCATGGGCCTTTTAGGGATGTCGCTCGTCAGACGCGCCTTCAACGCCCAGGCGGCAGCTGCGCTGAGAGCGTTCCGATCCGTTCCTCCGTCGGAGAAATACCAGAGAGTGGGACTCCCGCGCACAGTTCTGCAAAGACACGGAGTAGAACGAGAGAGGATCCCTACGTTAAACACAGCAGGAGCTTGTGGAGAAAAGTGAAAAAGCTTACAGCACCTGGTACTCCCAGGCGGTCTCCCATCCAAGTACTAACCAGGCCCGACCCTGCTTAGCTTCCGAGATCAGACGAGATCGGGCGTGTTCAGGGTGGTATGGCCGTAAGCTGTCCAAGGTACCACGCATGGGCCTTTTAGGGTTGTCGCTCGTCAGACGCGCCTTCAACGCCCAGGCGGCAGCTGCGCTGAGAGCGTTCCGATCCGTTCCTCCGTCGGAGAAATACCAGAGAGTGGGACTCCCGCGCACAGTTCTGCAAAGACACGGAGGAAAACCAGAGAGGATCCCTACGTTAAACACGGCAGGAGCTTGTGGAGAAAAGTGAAAAAGCTTACAGCACCTGGTATTCCCAGGCGGTCTCCCATCCAAGTACTAACCAGGCCCGACCCTGCTTAGCTTCCGAGATCAGACGAGATCGGGCGTGTTCAGGGTGGTATGGCCGTAAGCTGTCCAAGGTACCACGCATGGGCCTTTTAGGGATGTCGCTCGTCAGACGCGCCTTCAACGCCCAGGCGGCAGCTGCGCTGAGAGCGTTCCGATCCGTTCCTCCGTCGGAGAAATACCAGAGAGTGGGACTCCCGCGCACAGTTCTGCAAAGACACGGAGGAAAACCAGAGAGGATCCCTACGTTAAACACGGCAGGAGCTTGTGGAGAAAAGTGAAAAAGCTTACAGCACCTGGTATTCCCAGGCGGTCTCCCATCCAAGTACTAACCAGGCCCGACCCTGCTTAGCTTCCGAGATCAGACGAGATCGGGCGTGTTCAGGGTGGTATGGCCGTAAGCTGTCCAAGGTACCACGCATGGGCCTTTTAGGGATGTCGCTCGTCAGACGCGCCTTCAACGCCCAGGCGGCAGCTGCGCTGAGAGCGTTCCGATCCGTTCCTCCGTCGGAGAAATACCAGAGAGTGGGACTCCCGCGCACAGTTCTGCAAAGACACGGAGGAAAACCAGAGAGGATCCCTACGTTAAACACGGCAGGAGCTTGTGGAGAAAAGTGAAAAAGCTTACAGCACCTGGTATTCCCAGGCGGTCTCCCATCCAAGTACTAACCAGGCCCGACCCTGCTTAGCTTCCGAGATCAGACGAGATCGGGCGTGTTCAGGGTGGTATGGCCGTAAGCTGTCCAAGGTACCACGCATGGGCCTTTTAGGGATGTCGCTCGTCAGACGCGCCTTCAACGCCCAGGCGGCAGCTGCGCCGAGAGCGTTCCGATCCGTTCCTCCGTCGGAGAAATACCAGAGAGTGGGACTCCCGCGCACAGTTCTGCAAAGACACGGAGGAAAACCAGAGAGGATCCCTACGTTAAACACGGCAGGAGCTTGTGGAGAAAAGTGAAAAAGCTTACAGCACCTGGTATTCCCAGGCGGTCTCCCATCCAAGTACTAACCAGGCCCGACCCTGCTTAGCTTCCGAGATCAGACGAGATCGGGCGTGTTCAGGGTGGTATGGCCGTAAGCTGTCCAAGGTACCACGCATGGGCCTTTTAGGGATGTCGCTCGTCAGACGCGCCTTCAACGCCCAGGCGGCAGCTGCGCTGAGAGCGTTCCGATCCGTTCCTCCGTCGGAGAAATACCAGAGAGTGGGACTCCCGCGCACAGTTCTGCAAAGACACGGAGTAGAACGAGAGAGGATCCCTACGTTAAACACGGCAGGAGCTTGTGGAGAAAAGTGAAAAAGCTTACAGCACCTGGTACTCCCAGGCGGTCTCCCATCCAAGTACTAACCAGGCCCGACCCTGCTTAGCTTCCGAGATCAGACGAGATCGGGCGTGTTCAGGGTGGTATGGCCGTAAGCTGTCCAAGGTACCACGCATGGGCCTTTTAGGGTTGTCGCTCGTCAGACGCGCCTTCAACGCCCAGGCGGCAGCTGCGCTGAGAGCGTTCCGATCCGTTCCTCCGTCGGAGAAATACCAGAGAGTGGGACTCCCGCGCACAGTTCTGCAAAGACACGGAGGAAAACCAGAGAGGATCCCTACGTTAAACACGGCAGGAGCTTGTGGAGAAAAGTGAAAAAGCTTACAGCACCTGGTATTCCCAGGCGGTCTCCCATCCAAGTACTAACCAGGCCCGACCCTGCTTAGCTTCCGAGATCAGACGAGATCGGGCGTGTTCAGGGTGGTATGGCCGTAAGCTGTCCAAGGTACCACGCATGGGCCTTTTAGGGATGTCGCTCGTCAGACGCGCCTTCAACGCCCAGGCGGCAGCTGCGCTGAGAGCGTTCCGATCCGTTCCTCCGTCGGAGAAATACCAGAGAGTGGGACTCCCGCGCACAGTTCTGCAAAGACACGGAGGAAAACCAGAGAGGATCCCTACGTTAAACACGGCAGGAGCTTGTGGAGAAAAGTGAAAAAGCTTACAGCACCTGGTATTCCCAGGCGGTCTCCCATCCAAGTACTAACCAGGCCCGACCCTGCTTAGCTTCCGAGATCAGACGAGATCGGGCGTGTTCAGGGTGGTATGGCCGTAAGCTGTCCAAGGTACCACGCATGGGCCTTTTAGGGATGTCGCTCGTCAGACGCGCCTTCAACGCCCAGGCGGCAGCTGCGCTGAGAGCGTTCCGATCCGTTCCTCCGTCGGAGAAATACCAGAGAGTGGGACTCCCGCGCACAGTTCTGCAAAGACACGGAGGAAAACCAGAGAGGATCCCTACGTTAAACACGGCAGGAGCTTGTGGAGAAAAGTGAAAAAGCTTACAGCACCTGGTATTCCCAGGCGGTCTCCCATCCAAGTACTAACCAGGCCCGACCCTGCTTAGCTTCCGAGATCAGACGAGATCGGGCGTGTTCAGGGTGGTATGGCCGTAAGCTGTCCAAGGTACCACGCATGGGCCTTTTAGGGATGTCGCTCGTCAGACGCGCCTTCAACGCCCAGGCGGCAGCTGCGCCGAGAGCGTTCCGATCCGTTCCTCCGTCGGAGAAATACCAGAGAGTGGGACTCCCGCGCACAGTTCTGCAAAGACACGGAGGAAAACCAGAGAGGATCCCTACGTTAAACACGGCAGGAGCTTGTGGAGAAAAGTGAAAAAGCTTACAGCACCTGGTATTCCCAGGCGGTCTCCCATCCAAGTACTAACCAGGCCCGACCCTGCTTAGCTTCCGAGATCAGACGAGATCGGGCGTGTTCAGGGTGGTATGGCCGTAAGCTGTCCAAGGTACCACGCATGGGCCTTTTAGGGATGTCGCTCGTCAGACGCGCCTTCAACGCCCAGGCGGCAGCTGCGCTGAGAGCGTTCCGATCCGTTCCTCCGTCGGAGAAATACCAGAGAGTGGGACTCCCGCGCACAGTTCTGCAAAGACACGGAGTAGAACGAGAGAGGATCCCTACGTTAAACACGGCAGGAGCTTGTGGAGAAAAGTGAAAAAGCTTACAGCACCTGGTACTCCCAGGCGGTCTCCCATCCAAGTACTAACCAGGCCCGACCCTGCTTAGCTTCCGAGATCAGACGAGATCGGGCGTGTTCAGGGTGGTATGGCCGTAAGCTGTCCAAGGTACCACGCATGGGCCTTTTAGGGTTGTCGCTCGTCAGACGCGCCTTCAACGCCCAGGCGGCAGCTGCGCTGAGAGCGTTCCGATCCGTTCCTCCGTCGGAGAAATACCAGAGAGTGGGACTCCCGCGCACAGTTCTGCAAAGACACGGAGGAAAACCAGAGAGGATCCCTACGTTAAACACGGCAGGAGCTTGTGGAGAAAAGTGAAAAAGCTTACAGCACCTGGTATTCCCAGGCGGTCTCCCATCCAAGTACTAACCAGGCCCGACCCTGCTTAGCTTCCGAGATCAGACGAGATCGGGCGTGTTCAGGGTGGTATGGCCGTAAGCTGTCCAAGGTACCACGCATGGGCCTTTTAGGGATGTCGCTCGTCAGACGCGCCTTCAACGCCCAGGCGGCAGCTGCGCTGAGAGCGTTCCGATCCGTTCCTCCGTCGGAGAAATACCAGAGAGTGGGACTCCCGCGCACAGTTCTGCAAAGACACGGAGGAAAACCAGAGAGGATCCCTACGTTAAACACGGCAGGAGCTTGTGGAGAAAAGTGAAAAAGCTTACAGCACCTGGTATTCCCAGGCGGTCTCCCATCCAAGTACTAACCAGGCCCGACCCTGCTTAGCTTCCGAGATCAGACGAGATCGGGCGTGTTCAGGGTGGTATGGCCGTAAGCTGTCCAAGGTACCACGCATGGGCCTTTTAGGGATGTCGCTCGTCAGACGCGCCTTCAACGCCCAGGCGGCAGCTGCGCTGAGAGCGTTCCGATCCGTCGGAGAAATACCAGAGAGTGGGACTCCCGCGCACAGTTCTGCAAAGACACGGAGGAAAACCAGAGAGGATCCCTACGTTAAACACGGCAGGAGCTTGTGGAGAAAAGTGAAAAAGCTTACAGCACCTGGTATTCCCAGGCGGTCTCCCATCCAAGTACTAACCAGGCCCGACCCTGCTTAGCTTCCGAGATCAGACGAGATCGGGCGTGTTCAGGGTGGTATGGCCATAAGCTGTCCAAGGTACCACGCATGGGCCTTTTAGGGATGTCGCTCGTCAGACGCGCCTTCAACGCCCAGGCGGCAGCTGCGCTGAGAGCGTTCCGATCCGTTCCTCCGTCGGAGAAATACCAGAGAGTGGGACTCCCGCGCACAGTTCTGCAAAGACACGGAGGAAAACCAGAGAGGATCCCTACGTTAAACACGGCAGGAGCTTGTGGAGAAAAGTGAAAAAGCTTACAGCACCTGGTATTCCCAGGCGGTCTCCCATCCAAGTACTAACCAGGCCCGACCCTGCTTAGCTTCCGAGATCAGACGAGATCGGGCGTGTTCAGGGTGGTATGGCCGTAAGCTGTCCAAGGTACCACGCATGGGCCTTTTAGGGATGTCGCTCGTCAGACGCGCCTTCAACGCCCAGGCGGCAGCTGCGCCGAGAGCGTTCCGATCCGTTCCTCCGTCGGAGAAATACCAGAGAGTGGGACTCCCGCGCACAGTTCTGCAAAGACACGGAGGAAAACCAGAGAGGATCCCTACGTTAAACACGGCAGGAGCTTGTGGAGAAAAGTGAAAAAGCTTACAGCACCTGGTATTCCCAGGCGGTCTCCCATCCAAGTACTAACCAGGCCCGACCCTGCTTAGCTTCCGAGATCAGACGAGATCGGGCGTGTTCAGGGTGGTATGGCCGTAAGCTGTCCAAGGTACCACGCATGGGCCTTTTAGGGATGTCGCTCGTCAGACGCGCCTTCAACGCCCAGGCGGCAGCTGCGCTGAGAGCGTTCCGATCCGTTCCTCCGTCGGAGAAATACCAGAGAGTGGGACTCCCGCGCACAGTTCTGCAAAGACACGGAGGAAAACCAGAGAGGATCCCTACGTTAAACACGGCAGGAGCTTGTGGAGAAAAGTGAAAAAGCTTACAGCACCTGGTATTCCCAGGCGGTCTCCCATCCAAGTACTAACCAGGCCCGACCCTGCTTAGCTTCCGAGATCAGACGAGATCGGGCGTGTTCAGGGTGGTATGGCCGTAAGCTGTCCAAGGTACCACGCATGGGCCTTTTAGGGATGTCGCTCGTCAGACGCGCCTTCAACGCCCAGGCGGCAGCTGCGCTGAGAGCGTTCCGATCCGTTCCTCCGTCGGAGAAATACCAGAGAGTGGGACTCCCGCGCACAGTTCTGCAAAGACACGGAGTAGAACGAGAGAGGATCCCTACGTTAAACACGGCAGGAGCTTGTGGAGAAAAGTGAAAAAGCTTACAGCACCTGGTATTCCCAGGCGGTCTCCCATCCAAGTACTAACCAGGCCCGACCCTGCTTAGCTTCCGAGATCAGACGAGATCGGGCGTGTTCAGGGTGGTATGGCCGTAAGCTGTCCAAGGTACCACGCATGGGCCTTTTAGGGATGTCGCTCGTCAGACGCGCCTTCAACGCCCAGGCGGCAGCTGCGCTGAGAGCGTTCCGATCCGTCGGAGAAATACCAGAGAGTGGGACTCCCGCGCACAGTTCTGCAAAGACACGGAGGAAAACCAGAGAGGATCCCTACGTTAAACACGGCAGGAGCTTGTGGAGAAAAGTGAAAAAGCTTACAGCACCTGGTATTCCCAGGCGGTCTCCCATCCAAGTACTAACCAGGCCCGACCCTGCTTAGCTTCCGAGATCAGACGAGATCGGGCGTGTTCAGGGTGGTATGGCCGTAAGCTGTCCAAGGTACCACGCATGGGCCTTTTAGGGATGTCGCTCGTCAGACGCGCCTTCAACGCCCAGGCGGCAGCTGCGCTGAGAGCGTTCCGATCCGTTCCTCCGTCGGAGAAATACCAGAGAGTGGGACTCCCGCGCACAGTTCTGCAAAGACACGGAGGAAAACCAGAGAGGATCCCTACGTTAAACACGGCAGGAGCTTGTGGAGAAAAGTGAAAAAGCTTACAGCACCTGGTATTCCCAGGCGGTCTCCCATCCAAGTACTAACCAGGCCCGACCCTGCTTAGCTTCCGAGATCAGACGAGATCGGGCGTGTTCAGGGTGGTATGGCCGTAAGCTGTCCAAGGTACCACGCATGGGCCTTTTAGGGATGTCACTCGTCAGACGCGCCTTCAACGCCCAGGCGGCAGCTGCGCTGAGAGCGTTCCGATCCGTCGGAGAAATACCAGAGAGTGGGACTCCCGCGCACAGTTCTGCAAAGACACGGAGGAAAACCAGAGAGGATCCCTACGTTAAACACGGCAGGAGCTTGTGGAGAAAAGTGAAAAAGCTTACAGCACCTGGTATTCCCAGGCGGTCTCCCATCCAAGTACTAACCAGGCCCGACCCTGCTTAGCTTCCGAGATCAGACGAGATCGGGCGTGTTCAGGGTGGTATGGCCGTAAGCTGTCCAAGGTACCACGCATGGGCCTTTTAGGGATGTCGCTCGTCAGACGCGCCTTCAACGCCCAGGCGGCAGCTGCGCTGAGAGCGTTCCGATCCGTTCCTCCGTCGGAGAAATACCAGAGAGTGGGACTCCCGCGCACAGTTCTGCAAAGACACGGAGGAAAACCAGAGAGGATCCCTACGTTAAACACGGCAGGAGCTTGTGGAGAAAAGTGAAAAAGCTTACAGCACCTGGTATTCCCAGGCGGTCTCCCATCCAAGTACTAACCAGGCCCGACCCTGCTTAGCTTCCGAGATCAGACGAGATCGGGCGTGTTCAGGGTGGTATGGCCGTAAGCTGTCCAAGGTACCACGCATGGGCCTTTTAGGGATGTCGCTCGTCAGACGCGCCTTCAACGCCCAGGCGGCAGCTGCGCCGAGAGCGTTCCGATCCGTTCCTCCGTCGGAGAAATACCAGAGAGTGGGACTCCCGCGCACAGTTCTGCAAAGACACGGAGGAAAACCAGAGAGGATCCCTACGTTAAACACGGCAGGAGCTTGTGGAGAAAAGTGAAAAAGCTTACAGCACCTGGTATTCCCAGGCGGTCTCCCATCCAAGTACTAACCAGGCCCGACCCTGCTTAGCTTCCGAGATCAGACGAGATCGGGCGTGTTCAGGGTGGTATGGCCGTAAGCTGTCCAAGGTACCACGCATGGGCCTTTTAGGGATGTCGCTCGTCAGACGCGCCTTCAACGCCCAGGCGGCAGCTGCGCTGAGAGCGTTCCGATCCGTTCCTCCGTCGGAGAAATACCAGAGAGTGGGACTCCCGCGCACAGTTCTGCAAAGACACGGAGTAGAACGAGAGAGGATCCCTACGTTAAACACGGCAGGAGCTTGTGGAGAAAAGTGAAAAAGCTTACAGCACCTGGTATTCCCAGGCGGTCTCCCATCCAAGTACTAACCAGGCCCGACCCTGCTTAGCTTCCGAGATCAGACGAGATCGGGCGTGTTCAGGGTGGTATGGCCGTAAGCTGTCCAAGGTACCACGCATGGGCCTTTTAGGGATGTCGCTCGTCAGACGCGCCTTCAACGCCCAGGCGGCAGCTGCGCTGAGAGCGTTCCGATCCGTCGGAGAAATACCAGAGAGTGGGACTCCCGCGCACAGTTCTGCAAAGACACGGAGGAAAACCAGAGAGGATCCCTACGTTAAACACGGCAGGAGCTTGTGGAGAAAAGTGAAAAAGCTTACAGCACATGGTATTCCCAGGCGGTCTCCCATCCAAGTACTAACCAGGCCCGACCCTGCTTAGCTTCCGAGATCAGACGAGATCGGGCGTGTTCAGGGTGGTATGGCCGTAAGCTGTCCAAGGTACCACGCATGGGCCTTTTAGGGATGTCGCTCGTCAGACGCGCCTTCAACGCCCAGGCGGCAGCTGCGCTGAGAGCGTTCCGATCCGTCGGAGAAATACCAGAGAGTGGGACTCCCGCGCACAGTTCTGCAAAGACACGGAGGAAAACCAGAGAGGATCCCTACGTTAAACACGGCAGGAGCTTGTGGAGAAAAGTGAAAAAGCTTACAGCACCTGGTATTCCCAGGCGGTCTCCCATCCAAGTACTAACCAGGCCCGACCCTGCTTAGCTTCCGAGATCAGACGAGATCGGGCGTGTTCAGGGTGGTATGGCCGTAAGCTGTCCAAGGTACCACGCATGGGCCTTTTAGGGATGTCGCTCGTCAGACGCGCCTTCAACGCCCAGGCGGCAGCTGCGCTGAGAGCGTTCCGATCCGTTCCTCCGTCGGAGAAATACCAGAGAGTGGGACTCCCGCGCACAGTTCTGCAAAGACACGGAGTAGAACGAGAGAGGATCCCTACGTTAAACACGGCAGGAGCTTGTGGAGAAAAGTGAAAAAGCTTACAGCACCTGGTATTCCCAGGCGGTCTCCCATCCAAGTACTAACCAGGCCCGAACCTGCTTAGCTTCCGAGATCAGACGAGATCGGGCGTGTTCAGGGTGGTATGGCCGTAAGCTGTCCAAGGTACCACGCATGGGCCTTTTAGGGATGTCGCTCGTCAGACGCGCCTTCAACGCCCAGGCGGCAGCTGCGCTGAGAGCGTTCCGATCCGTTCCTCCGTCGGAGAAATACCAGAGAGTGGGACTCCCGCGCACAGTTCTGCAAAGACACGGAGGAAAACCAGAGAGGATCCCTACGTTAAACACGGCAGGAGCTTGTGGAGAAAAGTGAAAAAGCTTACAGCACCTGGTATTCCCAGGCGGTCTCCCATCCAAGTACTAACCAGGCCCGACCCTGCTTAGCTTCCGAGATCAGACGAGATCGGGCGTGTTCAGGGTGGTATGGCCGTAAGCTGTCCAAGGTACCACGCATGGGCCTTTTAGGGATGTCGCTCGTCAGACGCGCCTTCAACGCCCAGGCGGCAGCTGCGCTGAGAGCGTTCCGATCCGTTCCTCCGTCGGAGAAATACCAGAGAGTGGGACTCCCGCGCACAGTTCTGCAAAGACACGGAGGAAAACCAGAGAGGATCCCTACGTTAAACACGGCAGGAGCTTGTGGAGAAAAGTGAAAAAGCTTACAGCACCTGGTATTCCCAGGCGGTCTCCCATCCAAGTACTAACCAGGCCCGACCCTGCTTAGCTTCCGAGATCAGACGAGATCGGGCGTGTTCAGGGTGGTATGGCCGTAAGCTGTCCAAGGTACCACGCATGGGCCTTTTAGGGATGTCGCTCGTCAGACGCGCCTTCAACGCCCAGGCGGCAGCTGCGCTGAGAGCGTTCCGATCCGTTCCTCCGTCGGAGAAATACCAGAGAGTGGGACTCCCGCGCACAGTTCTGCAAAGACACGGAGGAAAACCAGAGAGGATCCCTACGTTAAACACGGCAGGAGCTTGTGGAGAAAAGTGAAAAAGCTTACAGCACCTGGTATTCCCAGGCGGTCTCCCATCCAAGTACTAACCAGGCCCGACCCTGCTTAGCTTCCGAGATCAGACGAGATCGGGCGTGTTCAGGGTGGTATGGCCGTAAGCTGTCCAAGGTACCACGCATGGGCCTTTTAGGGATGTCGCTCGTCAGACGCGCCTTCAACGCCCAGGCGGCAGCTGCGCCGAGAGCGTTCCGATCCGTTCCTCCGTCGGAGAAATACCAGAGAGTGGGACTCCCGCGCACAGTTCTGCAAAGACACGGAGGAAAACCAGAGAGGATCCCTACGTTAAACACGGCAGGAGCTTGTGGAGAAAAGTGAAAAAGCTTACAGCACCTGGTATTCCCAGGCGGTCTCCCATCCAAGTACTAACCAGGCCCGACCCTGCTTAGCTTCCGAGATCAGACGAGATCGGGCGTGTTCAGGGTGGTATGGCCGTAAGCTGTCCAAGGTACCACGCATGGGCCTTTTAGGGATGTCGCTCGTCAGACGCGCCTTCAACGCCCAGGCGGCAGCTGCGCTGAGAGCGTTCCGATCCGTTCCTCCGTCGGAGAAATACCAGAGAGTGGGACTCCCGCGCACAGTTCTGCAAAGACACGGAGTAGAACGAGAGAGGATCCCTACGTTAAACACGGCAGGAGCTTGTGGAGAAAAGTGAAAAAGCTTACAGCACCTGGAACTCCCAGGCGGTCTCCCATCCAAGTACTAACCAGGCCCGACCCTGCTTAGCTTCCGAGATCAGACGAGATCGGGCGTGTTCAGGGTGGTATGGCCGTAAGCTGTCCAAGGTACCACGCATGGGCCTTTTAGGGTTGTCGCTCGTCAGACGCGCCTTCAACGCCCAGGCGGCAGCTGCGCTGAGAGCGTTCCGATCCGTTCCTCCGTCGGAGAAATACCAGAGAGTGGGACTCCCGCGCACAGTTCTGCAAAGACACGGAGGAAAACCAGAGAGGATCCCTACGTTAAACACGGCAGGAGCTTGTGGAGAAAAGTGAAAAAGCTTACAGCACCTGGTATTCCCAGGCGGTCTCCCATCCAAGTACTAACCAGGCCCGACCCTGCTTAGCTTCCGAGATCAGACGAGATCGGGCGTGTTCAGGGTGGTATGGCCGTAAGCTGTCCAAGGTACCACGCATGGGCCTTTTAGGGATGTCGCTCGTCAGACGCGCCTTCAACGCCCAGGCGGCAGCTGCGCTGAGAGCGTTCCGATCCGTTCCTCCGTCGGAGAAATACCAGAGAGTGGGACTCCCGCGCACAGTTCTGCAAAGACACGGAGGAAAACCAGAGAGGATCCCTACGTTAAACACGGCAGGAGCTTGTGGAGAAAAGTGAAAAAGCTTACAGCACCTGGTATTCCCAGGCGGTCTCCCATCCAAGTACTAACCAGGCCCGACCCTGCTTAGCTTCCGAGATCAGACGAGATCGGGCGTGTTCAGGGTGGTATGGCCGTAAGCTGTCCAAGGTACCACGCATGGGCCTTTTAGGGATGTCGCTCGTCAGACGCGCCTTCAACGCCCAGGCGGCAGCTGCGCTGAGAGCGTTCCGATCCGTCGGAGAAATACCAGAGAGTGGGACTCCCGCGCACAGTTCTGCAAAGACACGGAGGAAAACCAGAGAGGATCCCTACGTTAAACACGGCAGGAGCTTGTGGAGAAAAGTGAAAAAGCTTACAGCACCTGGTATTCCCAGGCGGTCTCCCATCCAAGTACTAACCAGGCCCGACCCTGCTTAGCTTCCGAGATCAGACGAGATCGGGCGTGTTCAGGGTGGTATGGCCATAAGCTGTCCAAGGTACCACGCATGGGCCTTTTAGGGATGTCGCTCGTCAGACGCGCCTTCAACGCCCAGGCGGCAGCTGCGCTGAGAGCGTTCCGATCCGTTCCTCCGTCGGAGAAATACCAGAGAGTGGGACTCCCGCGCACAGTTCTGCAAAGACACGGAGGAAAACCAGAGAGGATCCCTACGTTAAACACGGCAGGAGCTTGTGGAGAAAAGTGAAAAAGCTTACAGCACCTGGTATTCCCAGGCGGTCTCCCATCCAAGTACTAACCAGGCCCGACCCTGCTTAGCTTCCGAGATCAGACGAGATCGGGCGTGTTCAGGGTGGTATGGCCGTAAGCTGTCCAAGGTACCACGCATGGGCCTTTTAGGGATGTCGCTCGTCAGACGCGCCTTCAACGCCCAGGCGGCAGCTGCGCCGAGAGCGTTCCGATCCGTTCCTCCGTCGGAGAAATACCAGAGAGTGGGACTCCCGCGCACAGTTCTGCAAAGACACGGAGGAAAACCAGAGAGGATCCCTACGTTAAACACGGCAGGAGCTTGTGGAGAAAAGTGAAAAAGCTTACAGCACCTGGTATTCCCAGGCGGTCTCCCATCCAAGTACTAACCAGGCCCGACCCTGCTTAGCTTCCGAGATCAGACGAGATCGGGCGTGTTCAGGGTGGTATGGCCGTAAGCTGTCCAAGGTACCACGCATGGGCCTTTTAGGGATGTCGCTCGTCAGACGCGCCTTCAACGCCCAGGCGGCAGCTGCGCTGAGAGCGTTCCGATCCGTTCCTCCGTCGGAGAAATACCAGAGAGTGGGACTCCCGCGCACAGTTCTGCAAAGACACGGAGTAGAACGAGAGAGGATCCCTACGTTAAACACGGCAGGAGCTTGTGGAGAAAAGTGAAAAAGCTTACAGCACCTGGTATTCCCAGGCGGTCTCCCATCCAAGTACTAACCAGGCCCGACCCTGCTTAGCTTCCGAGATCAGACGAGATCGGGCGTGTTCAGGGTGGTATGGCCGTAAGCTGTCCAAGGTACCACGCATGGGCCTTTTAGGGTTGTCGCTCGTCAGACGCGCCTTCAACGCCCAGGCGGCAGCTGCGCTGAGAGCGTTCCGATCCGTTCCTCCGTCGGAGAAATACCAGAGAGTGGGACTCCCGCGCACAGTTCTGCAAAGACACGGAGTAGAACGAGAGAGGATCCCTACGTTAAACACGGCAGGAGCTTGTGGAGAAAAGTGAAAAAGCTTACAGCACCTGGTATTCCCAGGCGGTCTCCCATCCAAGTACTAACCAGGCCCGACCCTGCTTAGCTTCCGAGATCAGACGAGATCGGGCGTGTTCAGGGTGGTATGGCCGTAAGCTGTCCAAGGTACCACGCATGGGCCTTTTAGGGATGTCGCTCGTCAGACGCGCCTTCAACGCCCAGGCGGCAGCTGCGCTGAGAGCGTTCCGATCCGTTCCTCCGTCGGAGAAATACCAGAGAGTGGGACTCCCGCGCACAGTTCTGCAAAGACACGGAGGAAAACCAGAGAGGATCCCTACGTTAAACACGGCAGGAGCTTGTGGAGAAAAGTGAAAAAGCTTACAGCACCTGGTATTCCCAGGCGGTCTCCCATCCAAGTACTAACCAGGCCCGACCCTGCTTAGCTTCCGAGATCAGACGAGATCGGGCGTGTTCAGGGTGGTATGGCCGTAAGCTGTCCAAGGTACCACGCATGGGCCTTTTAGGGATGTCGCTCGTCAGACGCGCCTTCAACGCCCAGGCGGCAGCTGCGCTGAGAGCGTTCCGATCCGTTCCTCCGTCGGAGAAATACCAGAGAGTGGGACTCCCGCGCACAGTTCTGCAAAGACACGGAGGAAAACCAGAGAGGATCCCTACGTTAAACACGGCAGGAGCTTGTGGAGAAAAGTGAAAAAGCTTACAGCACCTGGTATTCCCAGGCGGTCTCCCATCCAAGTACTAACCAGGCCCGACCCTGCTTAGCTTCCGAGATCAGACGAGATCGGGCGTGTTCAGGGTGGTATGGCCGTAAGCTGTCCAAGGTACCACGCATGGGCCTTTTAGGGATGTCGCTCGTCAGACGCGCCTTCAACGCCCAGGCGGCAGCTGCGCCGAGAGCGTTCCGATCCGTTCCTCCGTCGGAGAAATACCAGAGAGTGGGACTCCCGCGCACAGTTCTGCAAAGACACGGAGGAAAACCAGAGAGGATCCCTACGTTAAACACGGCAGGAGCTTGTGGAGAAAAGTGAAAAAGCTTACAGCACCTGGTATTCCCAGGCGGTCTCCCATCCAAGTACTAACCAGGCCCGACCCTGCTTAGCTTCCGAGATCAGACGAGATCGGGCGTGTTCAGGGTGGTATGGCCGTAAGCTGTCCAAGGTACCACGCATGGGCCTTTTAGGGATGTCGCTCGTCAGACGCGCCTTCAACGCCCAGGCGGCAGCTGCGCTGAGAGCGTTCCGATCCGTTCCTCCGTCGGAGAAATACCAGAGAGTGGGACTCCCGCGCACAGTTCTGCAAAGACACGGAGTAGAACGAGAGAGGATCCCTACGTTAAACACGGCAGGAGCTTGTGGAGAAAAGTGAAAAAGCTTACAGCACCTGGTATTCCCAGGCGGTCTCCCATCCAAGTACTAACCAGGCCCGACCCTGCTTAGCTTCCGAGATCAGACGAGATCGGGCGTGTTCAGGGTGGTATGGCCGTAAGCTGTCCAAGGTACCACGCATGGGCCTTTTAGGGATGTCGCTCGTCAGACGCGCCTTCAACGCCCAGGCGGCAGCTGCGCTGAGAGCGTTCCGATCCGTCGGAGAAATACCAGAGAGTGGGACTCCCGCGCACAGTTCTGCAAAGACACGGAGGAAAACCAGAGAGGATCCCTACGTTAAACACGGCAGGAGCTTGTGGAGAAAAGTGAAAAAGCTTACAGCACCTGGTATTCCCAGGCGGTCTCCCATCCAAGTACTAACCAGGCCCGACCCTGCTTAGCTTCCGAGATCAGACGAGATCGGGCGTGTTCAGGGTGGTATGGCCGTAAGCTGTCCAAGGTACCACGCATGGGCCTTTTAGGGATGTCGCTCGTCAGACGCGCCTTCAACGCCCAGGCGGCAGCTGCGCTGAGAGCGTTCCGATCCGTTCCTCCGTCGGAGAAATACCAGAGAGTGGGACTCCCGCGCACAGTTCTGCAAAGACACGGAGGAAAACCAGAGAGGATCCCTACGTTAAACACGGCAGGAGCTTGTGGAGAAAAGTGAAAAAGCTTACAGCACCTGGTATTCCCAGGCGGTCTCCCATCCAAGTACTAACCAGGCCCGACCCTGCTTAGCTTCCGAGATCAGACGAGATCGGGCGTGTTCAGGGTGGTATGGCCGTAAGCTGTCCAAGGTACCACGCATGGGCCTTTTAGGGATGTCACTCGTCAGACGCGCCTTCAACGCCCAGGCGGCAGCTGCGCTGAGAGCGTTCCGATCCGTCGGAGAAATACCAGAGAGTGGGACTCCCGCGCACAGTTCTGCAAAGACACGGAGGAAAACCAGAGAGGATCCCTACGTTAAACACGGCAGGAGCTTGTGGAGAAAAGTGAAAAAGCTTACAGCACCTGGTATTCCCAGGCGGTCTCCCATCCAAGTACTAACCAGGCCCGACCCTGCTTAGCTTCCGAGATCAGACGAGATCGGGCGTGTTCAGGGTGGTATGGCCGTAAGCTGTCCAAGGTACCACGCATGGGCCTTTTAGGGATGTCGCTCGTCAGACGCGCCTTCAACGCCCAGGCGGCAGCTGCGCTGAGAGCGTTCCGATCCGTTCCTCCGTCGGAGAAATACCAGAGAGTGGGACTCCCGCGCACAGTTCTGCAAAGACACGGAGGAAAACCAGAGAGGATCCCTACGTTAAACACGGCAGGAGCTTGTGGAGAAAAGTGAAAAAGCTTACAGCACCTGGTATTCCCAGGCGGTCTCCCATCCAAGTACTAACCAGGCCCGACCCTGCTTAGCTTCCGAGATCAGACGAGATCGGGCGTGTTCAGGGTGGTATGGCCGTAAGCTGTCCAAGGTACCACGCATGGGCCTTTTAGGGATGTCGCTCGTCAGACGCGCCTTCAACGCCCAGGCGGCAGCTGCGCCGAGAGCGTTCCGATCCGTTCCTCCGTCGGAGAAATACCAGAGAGTGGGACTCCCGCGCACAGTTCTGCAAAGACACGGAGGAAAACCAGAGAGGATCCCTACGTTAAACACGGCAGGAGCTTGTGGAGAAAAGTGAAAAAGCTTACAGCACCTGGTATTCCCAGGCGGTCTCCCATCCAAGTACTAACCAGGCCCGACCCTGCTTAGCTTCCGAGATCAGACGAGATCGGGCGTGTTCAGGGTGGTATGGCCGTAAGCTGTCCAAGGTACCACGCATGGGCCTTTTAGGGATGTCGCTCGTCAGACGCGCCTTCAACGCCCAGGCGGCAGCTGCGCTGAGAGCGTTCCGATCCGTTCCTCCGTCGGAGAAATACCAGAGAGTGGGACTCCCGCGCACAGTTCTGCAAAGACACGGAGTAGAACGAGAGAGGATCCCTACGTTAAACACGGCAGGAGCTTGTGGAGAAAAGTGAAAAAGCTTACAGCACCTGGTATTCCCAGGCGGTCTCCCATCCAAGTACTAACCAGGCCCGACCCTGCTTAGCTTCCGAGATCAGACGAGATCGGGCGTGTTCAGGGTGGTATGGCCGTAAGCTGTCCAAGGTACCACGCATGGGCCTTTTAGGGATGTCGCTCGTCAGACGCGCCTTAAACGCCCAGGCGGCAGCTGCGCTGAGAGCGTTCCGATCCGTCGGAGAAATACCAGAGAGTGGGACTCCCGCGCACAGTTCTGCAAAGACACGGAGGAAAACCAGAGAGGATCCCTACGTTAAACACGGCAGGAGCTTGTGGAGAAAAGTGAAAAAGCTTACAGCACCTGGTATTCCCAGGCGGTCTCCCATCCAAGTACTAACCAGGCCCGACCCTGCTTAGCTTCCGAGATCAGACGAGATCGGGCGTGTTCAGGTTGGTATGGCCGTAAGCTGTCCAAGGTACCACGCATGGGCCTTTTAGGGATGTCGCTCGTCAGACGCGCCTTCAACGCCCAGGCGGCAGCTGCGCTGAGAGCGTTCCGATCCGTCGGAGAAATACCAGAGAGTGGGACTCCCGCGCACAGTTCTGCAAAGACACGGAGGAAAACCAGAGAGGATCCCTACGTTAAACACGGCAGGAGCTTGTGGAGAAAAGTGAAAAAGCTTACAGCACCTGGTATTCCCAGGCG